>NC_088679.1:18787878-19090909 GCF_950023065.1 Planococcus citri | reverse complement strand
ATACGACTGTGGCGCCATCTGTAATGTGTAAAGCGAACCAACCATTTAAACACAGGACGAATTCTGTTTAAAAAAATTATACAGCGCTTCAGACTGCAAGAAAACTAACAACCTCTTTTGTTTGGGGGGGGGGGGGTGGCGGCTTGATTTTCTAGTTATTTATTCGTTGTACTCAGTATCGACTTTTTAAGCTTTAAAGTTCAAACTTTTTATGAAAACCAACATTATCCGATGAATTTTGAACTTTTGAGTTTTGATTGGTACGTACATCAGAAATGAATTCTACCTGTTCGAAAACCTCACCCACAACTTTTCGTACGTCTCAAAGTTCACCCTAAAAGCTCAGAAAAAAAATCGACAAAGTCGACAGTGGCGCTACCTGTAATGTGAAAATTGAACCAACTGCTTGAATAGTGAACGAATTCTGTTAAAAAAATAATGCAGCGCTTCAGACGGTAAAAAAAGGAACTTCTTTTGTTTGGGGGGAAATGACTAGAAAATACCTTTTTTCTGTACACAACTGAGGATAACAATCTGAAGTTCTCGTTTTCACCGCCTGAAGCGCTGCACTGTAAATTTCAAAATGTGTTCTCTCTTTAAGAGAGTTGTTTCATTTTGCATACCATAGATAGCGCTGCTATGTATCACATTTTTGGAGGTTCTGTTCTATACTCCCAATACTTGAACCATCAAATTTGGTTTTTGGGCTTCAGGGAGCTTTTTGAGATATACGAGTAGTCGTCAGAAGGATTTTTATGATATGAAGAATCCATTTCTGGTGTTTGTATGACTCCAAAGCTCAAAGTTCATCAGGAAATCGAGCTCTCTGTAAAAAAAGTTAAACTTTTGAGCTGTAAAGTGCAATATTGATTAAAATAACTGTCGTATTCGTAATCAGCGATGCCTAATTAGAAATGAACGACCCCTCGTACACTTTATTAGATTTTAATTGAAAAGTTCAACTTTGCCCCTTCAAATTGTTGAGATATGCAACCCACACAACACACGAAATGGCTAATTTGACTTATTTCGGAAGTGAAAATGAGCATATTCTACCGAGAGAATATAGGATATTAGGAGGTTCTATACTCCTAATACTTGAACTTTTTAATCAAATTTGCGAGCTTTAGAGAGCTTTTTAGACTGTACGAACTATCCGAATGGCGGGGTTTTGACACGCGGAGAATCTGTTTCCGGCATTGGTTATGCCAAAAAGCTCGAAGTTTCCTCTAAACTGAAGCTTTTTTCAGAAAAGTTGAACTTTTAGGTACTAGAAAGCTCGATCGATCAAAATAAACGAGCTTGACGTGATCAGCGATGCTGAATTAGTGATAATCGACTGTACGTACATCCTATTTGGGCTTTCATTCGGCCAAAAAGCTCGATTGTGTAAAAGTTCATATTATGCCTCTTTTTGTCATTTTTGATACAAAATGAGACCAATTTCATTAGGAGAATATAGGATATTAGGGGGTTCAATACTCCTAATACTTGAACTTTTGAATCAATTTTGTGACCTTTAGGGAGGGGGTTTTGACAAGCGGAGAATCCATTTCCGGTGTTGGTTCTGCCAAAAAGCTCGAAGTTCACGGGAAAATGAAGCTTTTTTCCGAAAAAGTTAAACTTTTGGGTAGAAAAAAGCTCGATCGATTAAAATAGATGAGCTTGAAGTGATCAGCGACGCCTAATTAGTAGTAATCGACTATTCGTACACCCTATTTGGCTTTTATTCGGCTGATTCTTCCAAAAAGCTTAAAGTTCCCTGTGAAATAACGCTTTTTTTCAAAAAAGTTGAACTTTCAGGTAGAAAAAAGCTCGATCGACTAAAACTGACGAGCTTGACGTGATCAGCGATGTTTAATTAGTGATAATCGACTATTCGTACATCCTGTTTGACGTTCATTTGGCCAAAAAGCTCAATTTTGAAAAAATGCAAATTTGCCAATTTTGATCATTTTTGAGTATATTTGATACTAAATAAGACCAATTTCATTAGGAGAATATAGAGTATCAGGAGGTTCAATACTCCTAATACTTGAACTTTCGAATCAATTTTGCAAGCTTTACAGAGCTTTTTAGACTGTACGCATTGTGCGAATGGGGAGGTTTTTGGGGACGGAGAATCCATTTCCGGTGTTGGTTCTTCCAAAAAGCTCAATGTTCAATGAGAAATGAAGCTTTTTTTCATAAAAGTTGAACTTTCAGGTACATAAAAGCTCGATCGATTAAAATAAACTAGTTTGACGTAATCAGCGATGCTTGATTAGTGATAATCGACTATGCGTACATCCTATTTGACGTTCATTTGGCCAAAAAGCTCAATTTTGAAAAAATGCAAATTTGCCAATTTTAGCCACTTTTGAGTATATTTGATGCTAGATGAGACCAATTTCATTAGGAGAAAATAGGGTATTAGGAGGTTCGATACTCCTAATACTTGAACTTTTGAATCAATTTTGCAAGCTCCAGAGAGCTTTTTAGGCTGTACGAACTGTGCGAATGGGGGGTTTTTGGTGACGGAGAATCCGTTTCCGGTGTTGGTTTTTCCAAAAAGCTCAAAGTTCAACCAGAAATGGAGCTTTTTTCGTAAAAGTTGAGCTTTTAGGTGGAAAAAAGCTCGATCGATTGAGACTATCGAGCTTGACATGATCAGTGATGCTGAATTAGTGATAATCGAGTATTCGTACACCCTATTTGGCTTTCATTCGGCCAAAAAGCTCAATTTTGAAAATATTCGAATTTGCTTTTTCTAGTCATTTTCGAGTTTCTTTGATGCTAAAGTAGACCAATTTCATTAGGAGAATATAGAGTATTAGGAGGTTCGATACTCCTAATACTTGAACTTTTGAAACAATTTTGCGAGCTTTAGAGAGCTTTTTAGGCTGTACGAACTGTCCGACTGGGGGGTTTTTGGGTACGGCGGATTCGTTTCCGGTATTGGTTCTTCCAAAACGCTCAAAGTTTCCAAGATAATGAATTTTTTTTTGAAAAGTTGAGCTTCAAGGTGCAAAAGTTCAGTATCGAATAAAGTAAATGAGCTTTTCGTGATCAGCGATGCTTAATTAGTAACAATCAAATCCTCGAACGTTCTATTAGCTTAAAAAAAATTGTGAGCTTTTGAGAACTTTTGGTACTTAATCATTATGGGGGAGCTTTTTGAACACAGAAAATTCATTTCTAGCGTTGGTACATGTACTATGATTTAAAGTGCTGCAATTTTTGATGTTTCAGATGGATGCGCGAAATTTAGTTGGATACTTTCGTGATGGGGCTGATATTATTCTGTGTGGACGAGAATAAAATAGATGAATAATTAATGAAACTAATTTTATAATATTTAAGTAGATACGTGCCTATTGTTTTTTTTTGCAACTTTTTGGTAAATTGTATTTTTTAAATTTTGTTTAAATTTTTTTTGAATTTGTGTGTATTTTTCAAAAAAAAATTATTCGTGATTAATTCTGAGTGTTTTCTTAATACGTATTTTACCATTTTTAAAAATGTTGTTGTTCTACTTGATGTATCATTACGTGCAGTTTTCCTTTAATTCTTTTTTATTTCTTTGTTTATTTTATTAGCGAGTTCGTCGTTGTTATTTATGTAGGTGTCTAAATTATATTTTACTTATTACCTGATAAATAATTATTCAGAATATCCTAATTTTTGTGTTTTTCAAAATGTCTAATCGAATGTATTTTTTTAAATTAATAAAATATCAATCAACTTAATTTACGAATTTCACTTACTTACCTACATTGAAATTTTTTCATAAAAATTGTTCGATCGAGTTACTTCATCTTGAAATAATCTTAATAAATCAATCGCCGGTGAAAAATTAATAATACTCCACTCCTGCAAAAAATGACGCTAGGCAACCATTCTGACCGTGGCTAAAGATTGTGAAAACTCACCGGCTTTACAGCGCCATCTATCGGAACAAAATCAAAACTTCGTTCTGTTTTTAAAAATGCGGTTGAAAATTTGGCCAAATGAGCGCTAGATATGCGCGTGGCGCTATCTATCGGAATATTACGGGACTACGTCGCAGAGAACACTCTAAACCCCGTGTCTATCGCTTTAATTCGACGGCGACGTAGTTCCAAAATATTCCGATAGAAGACCCTGAATTGGAAAAGGATGCTTCGGGTGAAAAAGGTAAATTTTCAGTAAAGCCAACAAACGAAAAAAAGTAAAAAAAAAAATCAAAAATTTTTTCTATTTTATTTTCTTGTAGTTAACATCTGCGAAATTTATTTTTCAAGTATGTGCGGGTGGCCATGAACATTTTTTTCAATGTGTGACGATTGCCAGAAATTTGACGATTTGTTGTGATTTTTGTAAATTGCTTTCAACATTACGATAATAAATTTTTTTGATTAAAATAAATTGGAAATTACGTACATTATATGTATCAAAACTAAAAAAAAAAAAATATGACAACATTGAATAGTTTTGGTAAAAAAAATTAATATTGATTTTTGAACAGAAAAAGAGTAGAGAAAAACAGAAAAAGTCTTGCCAAGTGATTGTTGTGAGCTCCTTGTGGTTACCTACACTAATGGAACTACCTATATCGTTCATTATTTTATTCATTATTTAGTAATTTAAATATTGAATGTAGAATCGATGCAAAACATTTTAATTATTTTGATTCGTACATTTTTTTTTTTTTTTTCATTTTGCATCTTATTATCAACTCGAGCTATTTTTTTCTACTTTCAAAGAGACATTGACAAGTTATTTTCATAGTTACAGAAATTTCAAGCATGACATTGAATTCAGCATTAAATTTGCTACAAAATTACATCAATTTGATATTTTTCAGGCATTTGCACATGGAAAGATAGAAGGTCAACTTTGAATTGAGTTTTCTCTACTTTTTAAAAAATTGAGATGTCACATTTTTCCAACTTCTTCTGATCACAGCTCCGTCAATTTTGAAGCTACGACAAAAATGAGCATACCATTCGATTCAGCGTTAAATTCTCTATCAGAAAAGCTATAAAATTCACTTAGGCCCCTCTTCGCCCGAAGCATCGTTTTCCAATTCAGGGTCACAAATTTTCAACGGCATTTTTCAAAACAGAACAATGCTTCTATTTTATTCCGATAGATGGCGCTGTGTGTTCGTTGAAATTGAAAATCCTTGGCAATCTTCAGTCAGAGTGAAAATAGTTGCCTATCGTGATTTTTGCAGGAGTACGATTATTTTGTCGTATGGGTTGCATATTCTTTTGACACAAGGCGCAGGAATATTCTTCAAAGTACCTACGCGATTTTCTCGTAAATAATTGAATAAATCGAAGGTTAGCCTGTCAAATGAAGGCGGTTGTGGTACCTGTGACCCGTGTAGTGTTTCAAGTTGCATATCCGGTACTTCTGAAGGAGTTTTTCAAATTTTACATGGTCGATTTTTTTATTTATCACTCGTTACCTTATCACCACCGCTTCCGTCAACAAACATGAAATAACAGAAATTTTCGAATTCGATTTCATAGTGAAATTTCACAAATACGCTACCTAATTAATTAATAAATATTGGTGATTCATGAGGAAAAAAACTCGCACTGAAACGAACCTGCGAATTCTTTCTTAAAATGTCCATCATAGCCTCATAGGCCTATATATTTCATTTTTCACATCCAAACCAAATAATATGATGCTATTAATCTTCGTTTCTTGTATATAGGTATGATTTATTAAAATAAAAAATGAACGAAACACGATCGTATTCGTGTTTTCTGAATTTTTATGACGTTATTTTGCTACAATGGCTAACTCGACTTTCACTGGTTACCAAATCTCAATTGGTTTTTGTTTATACGAAAATTTCAAATTCAAATTCACGATAGGTACAATATTTCAATACAATTTCGATTTTATTTAATTCAATTCATTGAAACTTTCAGCACTGCTTGTAATTTATTTGCCAAAGAACGAAATAGGTACGAATACCATTCCTATAAATTCAAAATAATTCGATCATAACACACATACTATCTGATAAATATTCTATCGCAAGTGGTAGGACAGATGACGACTGACGAGGTGAGGTAGACATAAAAGCTCAGTAAATCACGATTCAACTTGACGCATCCTATCAGCAAACTCCCAACGTAGTTTTTCGCATCGAACGATAATCATTTGCCATTCTACTATCTTCCGGAAAACTGATCTGTTGTTTTGTTCGTATTTACTTCGCTTCCTTTTGCAATTATTTCGTACGTCGAGTGAACTAGACAACAAAAAAATATGCCGAAAGGGTAAGTCATTCGTTATCGTTGTATATTATTTTAATACGATTCGAGTTTATGAATCATTGATTACATATTGAAATTAACTCACCATCACTGTTGGGTTTTGTTTAGATACCTTCGTCCGATATTGAAGTCACGAACCAGAATCCTCTCACAAGTGCAGGTATTCGTTTACAATTACTTTTTCGTCTCGAAGACAATTCCATATAGGTATTCTATACCATGATGACGAATTTTTGTTCAGAGTGAAGCTTCCACCGAACACAATCGCGAAAAAGAAAATCAAATGTCGTCGCCAATAATTGAAGAAAAGGAACTCGATCGACCTAGAATTAAACGTATAAACAAACATCGTCGTTTTGATAAGCAATAGTTAAATTCATGTAGGCAGATCAAAAGTAGTACATAATTCCATCATTCGTTATTAGGTACAGATTCGAAAAGAAAACCCTTCACCTGTCGTGTTGCAGTATTCGAAGAAGATGGCGATGCGAATAAAAAGCCAATGTATCCTAAACACTTGGTATGGGAATATGTTTGTCACTGTTAACTCGAACTACGTAATCGATCTATTCAAAGGTGATTCTTTTGCTATAGGTTTACGCTGGTGGGAAAGACATTCAGTTGGAAGAGATCAGATCGATGCATTATTGGAATAAAGTGAAAGGTATCTCTATGCTGTAGTTTACTCAGCTTAAAATTACTCCTAGCTTATCTGTACACTTTTACACCGTCGACTCCGAAGATAACGATTCGTTAATACTCGTATTAATATTTCAATCTGAATTCAAATCTAATTCCTCAGGAGCTGGAATAGATAAGTGCACTCAAACTGAACCCGAGCCGATGAAAGTTATCCCGATGACAGAAACTTGCACGCAAACCGAATCAGAATCTAGCTCTACTTCTGTAAAAGAAATAGCCATTCAAACCGATCCACCTGAATCGAACGAACAACCGAACCACAACAGTCCGAAAGTGTTTACGTCAAGAGTTACGACTCGAAGTTCGGCTAGAGCTAGAGCTGCATCCAAAGTAACCCTTAGATGGTATTTATTACGACGAAGTTTAGTAATATAATATAACTTACATCGTGCTTAATCTCTACACAGATACCAGCTGCTACGTCTGCGTTAAAAAACGTTATCAAAGAGGAACCTCCGGCTCCAGCTCTGAATTCTGGTAGGTATCGAGTTCAAAGTTATAGTTATAACGAGATAATTCTTCAATCAGCTTCTGATAACGCTACTTCTGAATATATTTTCAGCAACGTTCATTATTCCTAAAGATAAAAAACAAACTGCAGCCAATTCGAAGAAAGGTGCACAAGTGCAAGTTGCGGAAAAGTTACTTACTGCTGAGCATTCCGACGAAGACGCTGATGAAGATGACGTAAGCATTCGACAATACGTAAAGAGATCGCTCAGGAAACCGAACGGAAAATAATCGAATATTTTATCGTTGCAGGATTTAACGTACAGTACTAAAGCTTTCAAAGTTATACCATCTTCGACTCCATCTTCTACTCCTTTTCAAGTTCTGAAAAATAAAAACAAAGGTAGAAGAAAAACAACGAAAATCGATACACCTTGATTCATAAGATGAGTCTGAATAATTCTAGTACCGAAGTAAGTATTCGAAACAACGTAATTTTATTCGTTCAATTCTTTAGTAAGCTCGAGCTAATAAATGCACTTTCGTTTTTAGGAATGAGATACTGAATCTTGAAAAGTTGCCAGTCTCTCGTTAAATTACCTACTTGTGGATCTCTAAATTGCGGTTTGTCAAACAAAACGTTTCGTCTTGCCAAACAGGCAATTACCTACTCGAATTCAATTTTTTTACACGTTTTTTATTTTACAAATAATATGATGTTTTATTTTATTTTTTTTTTATTAGGATCTTAGAATTTATATGTTTATAATTACCTTATCATCGTGTTCATTTTAAATTACATGAGCGTATTCTTCTAGAAACTCGACTATTTGATATCGAACGTTGACGACGACATATTCAGCAATAATGCTCGAGAAGAAAAATGAGCAGCTCTTCGAAACTGTGAAAAAATATGAAAAATTATCAAAAATACGAACAAATAACGAAATATGGCTCGTGTTTTAAAATACACAACTCGTACGGTTTTACTTTCGGTGGAAAAATACTTATCCATTTTTATTACTTTCGAGATAAGCTGATTTTTATCGAATTGATTAAATTTCTAAAATCATAACGAATCAGATGTAGGTAGGTACTTTTAAATAAGTAACTCGGCAGATAGTTTGAAAATGACTCCACAAAAAACAGAAGTACTTTGGATCGTAAGCATATTATTGTGTTTGAATAATTGTGTCAAAAATGACGTCCTTTCCGAGTCATCGGACTCTTACGATTCCGATTCCTTCTCAGTAAGTGCTTAATTTGATTCAAAAATTCATCCATATTCGATCGTCAAAAATTCAGTACCTTTCTAAAAAAAAAAAAAAAAAAAAAAAAATACTAAGTTCGCCAGGAACACGATAAGAATTCGAACTAATCAAAAATTCAAATCGAAATAAACTCAATTCCGTCCCCTTTCCAATAAAACCCTTCTAATCATTCACCTACTTCTTGCAGAGTGAATCGGAATTCACATCCGAAGAAACAGACACCAACAAAACAATCCGAGCCCTAAGAAAACACGGAGTAACGGACCAAATGGTCGATAAATTCAACGAAGCCAACGCCCAAGCTGAGAAAATCACCACAGATTTCATAGCCAAGCAGTTGAAAACTCTCAACGTCAAGACACCACTAGACAATAAACAATGTAAAGAACTAGCGAAAGAAATGCTAGAAGGAGTACGTATGTGGTTCGTAGCTCTGGAAATTGGTCTACCTACCATGTCCGAATACATAAAATTGATTAAAAAATACAACAGTACTAGTTTAGAGTTAAGCTTGCATATAAATTACTTTCTAACGACTACGTCGTCTGCTGAAGTTGATAACAAGCTGCATAACACGATTGTGGATACTATGCGAGAAGCCGGAGTGAAAAATTCTGAAATTTCGGAAGCAGTTCAGCCGGAAGCATTGGGGTATATGGGGAATGAGAAACTGGCTCAAGAATTAGTACAATTGGTTCTTGCGACTGAGTAATCTGAAATCTTTAGTGTAAATTTAGATGAAGATATTGTTCTATAGAGTTCGACTGGAGTGAAAATCAAAGTAGTTACCAATTGAAAGTTTTGGATTTGTTCCAAATAGGTACCAAAATAATACTTGACCAAAATTAGAATTAAGCTGGATATCTACAATTTTTGAAGTGTTCCTTTTCCAACCCAACTCAATGAAGAACATTCCCCTTCCCCTCTTTCCTGTCGGTTATATGTAATATCAACCTAACAATCCACCGAGTGATACCTAATATTTGAGTAGGTAATTCCTTTTGATGAAAACGAACAATTTTATAGCTTTATTATACCTACTGAGTCACAGTACCTTTTACACATTAATTATTCAATAATGATTATGTAGGTAAATTATATGTCTGATATACTAAATAAACACACAAAAAAAACACGTGTTTAGATGTTTACTACCTACCATCTTTAATTTTCATTTTCTTACAATCAGAATGAAGAAGTTCCTCCTGCGTTTTTTTTTGCAGCTTTCTTACCATTTTTTTTTTTTTACCTACTTTGAATACCTAAGTAATTGTGAAAAATCATGTTTATCCACAAATTGAGCTCATATCATTGTTCAAATGTAAATTTTTTAGGAAAGTCAAAAATCAAAAATTGCACTTTTTTAGAATGATCAAGTCGAACCAAAAATGAAATCGGTTCTTCTGATTTCAAACATTTTTTTTTTTACAGGTTCCCCTCGATGGCTCTATGGTTCAGAAAAAATGACCACCATTATTTTTCAGAGAGATGGGAGCGAACCTGAATTGAATTTTCATTGTGAAAGCTCCAGCTCGACTTTTCTTAATGAATACAAAAGTTGAAGGGTGAAGGCAACTACTTGCAAATTGGGCCAAAAATATAGGATATCAACACTCCAAGGAGACTGCAGGAGGAGGGCACAAAGTTTCGCAATTTTGATGATGATTTTAAAAAATTTTCGATTGCTAGGTATTAATTCTACGGTGCTGCATGAGTTGAAATATTCATTTATTTTTTCGATTCGATCCTTGCATACCCCCTCCTTTCCCTCCAGTAGAGTACCACATAAGATAGAAAAAAATCAAAATGACGTAAGTATGACACATCTTTGATTGTTTGCTTTTGGAGGGTGCTAATTTCGAGAATACATTTACCTTTTCGATCCGATCCCCTTGGCCCCCTCCAGTCTATCTTACATGAAATTATCAACATTCCCAGAAATGTGAAATTGTGGGTGACGCATCGTTCGCAAAAAAAAAATTAGATGATTTTTTATCACACTTTGTGAAAGAGGGAGTCTTCAAGTACCTACCTATGCATATTACAACCGAAAAAAAACAAAATGAAAAATAAAAGAAATGAAACAATTTTTTGGAAATAAACTTCCCTGAATCTTCAGATTTTTTTTCAGAATGTTCGTTCAGAAAATCAAATTTTACGTTGACTAAAAAACACTTGATGACTAAGAAATTTTTTGAAAGAAAAAAATTGAAAAATTGTGAAAACTCATGTAGGTATACGTAGAGATGTGCATTTTTCGGAAAAGTAATTTTGGTGAAATGAAAAGTGAAAAGTTCATTGAAAAGTGTGAAAAGTTGTGAAAAGTGTGAAAAGTAAATCGTGTGAGTCTCATTTTAAAGCTCTCTGCAAGAGGTTCAAATTGATGTTTTTTATGCCCATCTAAAACACAAAAAAACAAAATCATTTTTTTCCACCTAATTAATTGAATAGTGGTAGTTTTGAGCCTTTCTAGAGCCTCTAACATTTTTGGGTTCTTCAGTTTTGAAAAAAAAGTAGTGAAAAATATCAAAAATGGGTGCTGAATTGCGAAGGTAGAGAAGTGGAGAGAGTGAAACTTGATATTTGACTTCACCAATGAGGTCAGTGATCTCTGATGAGTAAATTGATTGGTCACTCGCTTTTTTTTGTGAAAACTGAAAAGTGAAGTGAAAAGTAGGAACTTTTCTTTTCAACTTTTCATTGAAAGAAAAGTACTTTTCACTTTTCAGACTGCACATCACTAGGTATACGTATAAATATCTCAAGAACTAACCCTCCAAGAGAAAAGCTAACAGTACTTCTTTGAAAAAAAATTCATCGTAAAATATACCGTTCGTCCAAAAAATCAAATTTTTTTATTAAAAAATATGAATTCAAAAATTTTTAAATTCTCCTTCCTAGACAAAGCTAAGGTTATTTTATATTTTTTTCCTGCGACAAATGAAAAATACTCACAAGGAAACCCAACCTCTTGAGCCCTTGAGGTGTCTGCCTCCGATTTGAACGGGACCGCGATTTTTGGAAAGAGCATATTCTAAAACCCCCAAATCCAAATTTTCAGCTGTCCAAGTTCATTTTTCGATTTTTGGCGAATTTTTGAAAATCCAAAATTGACCAATTTGGTGATTTATGCTTTTTTTAAAAAAAGTACGTTCTTGATCAGTAAAAATGTTCAAAATAAATCCTAAAACTGATATTAACCCCCTCCCCCATCCAAATTTCGCCATTTCCAGCCATTCTGGAGCCTCCAGCGCTATTTTACAATTTCTCCAGAATTTTGAATTTGCTCCAGAAGGCGTGAATATGAAGTTGGGCAGGTAAAAATCGAGTTGTGTGTAATACTCGATCTGTTTAACGACTTTATCCACATTTTAGTCGGTTTTGGGAGGGACACCTCAAGAGTGGTTTTTTGACCAGCTTTTTTCAAATAAAAAATCAAAAAAATCAAAAGTTTCCCGTTTGCGAGGAAATTTTTGAAATTTGCGCCAATTGCTGTATTTTGTCCAAAACAACCCCCCTGAGGCCGAGTTCCGCCATTTCTAGCCATTCTGGAGCCTCCAGCGCGATTTTTCAATTTCTCCAGAATTTTGAATTTGCTCCAGAAGGCATGAATTCGCCTCAAATGTGGATAAACTCGTTGAACAGATCGAGTATATCACACAACTCGATTTTTAGCTGCCCAATTTCATATTCATGCTTTCTGGATCTGGAGCAAATTCAAAATTCTGGAGAAATAGAAAAATCGCGCTGGAGGCTCCAGAATGGCTAGAAATGGCGGAACTCGGCCTCAGGGGGGTTGTTTTGGACAAAATACAGCGATTCGCGCAAATTTCAAAAATTTCCTCACAACCGGTAAAATTTTGATTTTTTTGGATTTCTTATTATGAAAAAAGCTGGTCAAAAAACCACTCTTGAGGTGTCCCTCCCAAAACCGACTCAAATGTGGATAAACTCGTTAAACAGATCGAGTATAACACACAACTCGATTTTTAGCTGCCCAACTTCATATTCACGCCTTCTGGAGCAAATTCAAAATTCTGGAGAAATTGTAAAATAGCGCTGGAGGCTCCGGAATGGCTGGAAATGGCGAAATTTGGATTGGGGGAGGGGGTTAATATCAGTTTTAGGATTTATTTTGAAAATGTTTACTGATCAAGAACGTAGGTACTTGAAAAAAAAGCATAAATCACCAAAATGGTTAATTTTGGATTTTCAAAAATTCGCCAAAAATCGAAAAATGAACTTGGGCAGCTGAAAATTTGGATTTGGGGGTTTTAGAACATGCTCTTTCCAAAAATCGCGGCCCCGTTCAAATCGGAGGCGGACACCTCAAGAGGTTCCCAGGGGCGTAGCAAAGTGATTTTACAGGGGGGGGGGGGGAGTAAATTCTAAAAAATGCCAACTGCAAAATCGATTAAAAATTTGCTCAAATAAAACAGCTTTGCTTGTACTCGTACTTTTGTCGCTCGGGCTATAAATTGTGATTTGAGGTAATACTCCCAATTTTTGTATTTGACCCAATGTTTTTATTTAACACTACTGGAAATTTAAAAAAATTGAAAATTACCTAACGCAATTTCATTCAAACTTTTATGTATAATTGGGGAGTAATTTCATTTTAAGAGCTTAAACAAAAAACGAAATGGAATTGACTCAAGCAAAGCGAGGGCAAAAGCTTGCAAAATTTTATAACTTGAGAGTCAAAAAAACGTTATTTTTCAAAGTCAAAAATGATATCTTCCGATCTTGATATTTTTCAAATTCGAGACTTACCTACTTGATATTTTTGTAGAAATTTAGAATTGGTGAAGTGAAATGCAAATGCCCGAGCCAAGCGAGGGCAAAAGCTTTTAACAATCTGTAACACAAAAAACCGAAGAACGTCATTTTTGACCATAGAAAATCATTTTTCTGGCATAAAAAGCTATCACAATAATTGTATTATTTGGAAAAATAAATAAATAAGCAAATGAAAAAATGAGTCAAGTATAAATTTGTCAACTAAGTAGGTGCAACATTATTGGTCAATTTGCCAACATGAGTCCTCAGGTATTGTATCATGCTCGCATTAGTTGGCAAATTTAGAATAAGAATAGCCAAATTAAATTTAAATTTATGGCGTTGATTCTGTTGGTTTTAGTTCTCTTCTATACTCAATTAAAAAATTCCAACTTTTTAAGTAAATAAAATAAATGAGAATTGTCGATTTTCGAACAAAATGAATAATCTCCTTGAAAAGTTGGCAATTTTGAGTTTCCAATTCTCAAGTACTCAGTTGGCATATCAAAAATGTACCTTTAATATAGGTACTACATTACATTTGAAATTAATTGTGTGTAGTTGGCAAAAGTTTAATTTTAACAATTGCAAATTGTCAACTTTTCAACTAGATAATAAGTAGAAAATAAAGTTGACAATTGTGAGTTCTGAAGTTCTCAGTTGGCAAATCAAGAATGCCTCAACAGTTGGTAAATTAACTTAGGTAATTGTAATATTTGTAATATCGAACTCTGAGTCAAAAACGCCAACTTTTCAACTAATGATTAATTGAAAAGTTATCATTTTGGAATTTTCATCCTCGTAAACTCAAAAATGCCAACTTTTTAATTTTTCAAACCTGCCGGGGGGTACCGTACCCCCCCCCCCCCCCGCTTGCTACGCCCCTGGAGGTTCCCTTGTCAGTTGTCAGTAGTCCTATGATTAAGTTTCAAATATACGTAATGATCCAAACGCAACCAACTTCCGTGTTAATAGGTAATAAAGGGGAAGGCCGAAGGAGGGAGTATTTACGACAACGCCGAAGAATCAACAGTCAACACCAACGTGATAATAAAACATGATCGTTGGTTCGTCGGTGAAGTTTATTCCAACATTAAAATCAATTTTTTACTTAAAAAATGTAAGACTTGAGCATTATGTTGGTGTTGGTAGTTCATTTATGAGATATCCCAAGAAGAGGTAATTACATTAAATCATCAATTAGCTTTCTTTGTTTTTTAATGCGATAGTTATCATCACACCGCTTAGTTCTCTTTTAGCTTCGTAAACTTGTGTAAATATTTGAAAGTACTCGTACGAGATACGAGTACAACTATCTACAGCATATCTTCTTCATTTTATGAGTTTCATGCGCATGTTAAAAATTTATTAAATTAAAAATTAAAATTAATTTTCATTAGAATTGAAAACTGAAAAGATTTATTAAATTAAACGCTTATCAGTTATTATTCGCAATATCCTGGCGCATGCGCTCAGCTCAACTCAGCTTGAATCGATTGACTAAATAACACCGAAAACGTACGTCTAGTTCTTGCGGAGAGAAACATTTTCGTTTATGGAAAAAAAAATTAAAAAACACAAGCAAATAAAAATTCTCAATCAAGAATGGAACAAAAACATATAGGCATAAAAAATGAAAAAGGACGAGGAATTTAAAATGGAAATGGATTTAGAAATATTGTGAAAAAATGTACCTACATTAACAAAAGAATTGAACCCTTAATAAATAAAATTTACAAAAATTCTTCTTCTTAAATAAGGCGATAGTCTTCGAAATTCGAATAATAAACCAACACCATCCTTCCACCGGGAGAACATTTTCCAACAAACCTAAAACTTTGCTCGATCAATCCACGATAAATTTTCCAACAAATATTTTCAAATCACTTTCGTCTTTTATTCCATGCAATGTTTCGATGACTTCGCCTCCTCGGTAAGCAACTATGATAGGGACAGTTTTAACCTATCGAATTAGAAAAAGCAATAACCCATCATTAAGAATAAATCGAACAAATCAGAAAAATGAAAAAAAATAATTATTGTCATGTCATAAGTCATAAGTGAAATGAATTCCTTACTCCAGCTATCGATGCGATTTTCTTATGATCATCTATATTGACTCTGGCTAGTTTAATTTTACCTCCTTTATCGTCGATCGCTTTTCCAATTCGAGCGGTCATGATTTTACAAGGATCGCTAGATCTACAATTAGGTACAAACAGGAGCATTAATTAATTAAACTCCGCGATTCTATCACTCTATACCACATACTGAGCAATTATTGGAAGAATACTAACTCTCCCCAGAACTGAACGATGATAGGTTTCGTACTATTGAGCACATTTTTCTCAAATAATGCCACAGTAGTAATATCGATCGAATTTTGGCAATAATAACTCTCAATGGGGACAGGGGCATCGGTCGAGGCAGCACCAACGGTGACCCTGGCTGAAGTTTCAGCAGCAGGAGTAGGAGCATCGGTGATTTCTTGGACTTCTTCAGCGTCAACGATTTCAATCGGAGGTTCAGTTTGAGCAGTATTCACCGAGTAAAAATTTCGAGTAACTGCCATAACCATCGTTAAAAAAACGAAAAATCTACGGTTCGAATGACTGAACATCTCGATGAATTTTTCAAATCACAATATCAACAATAAAATCACTATACAGTGCAAAAAAATAAACCGAAATGAACTTTTGAGTGGCTTGAGTCAAGGATCTGATCACTGATGGATGCTGTAATCAGTATTCAATGTACCTATTTTTTATATTTTGATTGGACATTGGACCTTTCATAATGAAATATCATTTCAACATCAGATTACTTAATTTCTCGAACGTCGATTTAATTAAAAAATAAATTAAACACGAGGAGGGCAATGTGAAGCTATCAATTTTATTCGAAGAAAGGAATTTCAACGTAGGTAGGTATCAACGAAACGAATATTTCTCCTCCGCAAAATTAAGACGTACCGAAGTGTTTTTTTAGTCTCTCTGCTCCATTCACGATGTTGATATTTTCTTATCACTACGTCGTGAAGACTTGATAATAGACTTATGAAGTGTACATACTTCTTGTTAGATATTTCTTACACTTACCACCGAATATAAATCAGGATTTAAAACGATGCACGTTAATTAATTATAAACTGATTGCAGGAGGTTCTCTATCAACATGGCATTGTTATACGAATCCAAAGGCGATGGTTCTGAAACAAAATACGATATATCGTGTAAGTAACATAAATCCGAATATTTTTAAAATCTTTTTACTCTATAATCCTTTTCAATATCTCGTTTATTTTCAATATTAGCCATGAGATGTCCGTACCTTTCCAAACCGCAAGTAATCAAAGAAGAACAGATAGAAAAAGATCCAATTAAATGGTTTAAAACATGGTTCGAGTTGGCGAAACAATGTAAAGAAATTTCCGAACCGAATGCAATGTGTTTGGCTACAGCTACGAAGTAATAAATTCATCTATTTAACGTAATAAGTAATAATTAATTACAACAGAATCGTATCAACGTGTAGTACACTTCATACTTACAATGGTAATCTTCATAATCCCAGAATAATTCACCGGTCACGGATTCGAAGACATAGATTTAGAATTCGTACGATCAAACACTGTCATCTTGACGAATAATTATTATTTTCTCACAGTCTAGAAAATATACATACGATATTACGATAGATTGATAAAATTGTGCTCATTTTATTATTCGTTGTAGATGATAAGAGATACCTTTTTTCCAGAGATGGATTTCCATCAGCTCGTTTCGTTCTGTTGAAATCCTTCGGTACAGACGGATTCGTTTTTTTCACCAACTCTGACAGCAGAAAAGGCAAAGAAATGGTACGTATTTCTGAAATGAAATAACAATAGAGATTATTAACATCGTCTAAATATTTATAATAAGAATATACTCGACTAAATATCTAATTTTCACGAACGAATAATATTATCAATGTTCAACATTACAGACTGAAAACCCGAACGTAGCTGTAGTATTTTATTGGGAATCGTTGAAGAAATCAGTAAGCTTTGAAATGTTCATTCTCAATATGGTATTGACTCTCAAATTTGAAATACTTTATTTCAGCTCATTTTATTTTCCTAATTTTAGGTTCGAATCGAAGGAAGTGTCAGTAAAATTCCACCGGCAGAATCTGACGATTATTTTCACAGTCGACCTCGTGATAGCCAAATTGGAGCTTGTGTCAGTAAACAAAGCAGCGTTGTGGCTAATCGACAAGTTTTAGAAGATATTAACGAAGAACTTACGAAAAAATATGAAAATAAAGAGATTCCGAGACCGAGTAATTGGTAATTAAAATTTAATATGACGAATAGTTTGTTCAGAAATAAGAACGAACAAAAATGAAAACTTGAAAAAAACATTAGACTGTGTGACTTGGGAACTATATTTTATCGCTCGTTCGTACGTAAAATTCGCGATTTCATTTTTCTCAATTCCGTTTTCATGAGTTTCGTAAAGAATTTGTCATATTTTTTCAAAATCTAAAGTTCTATTTTTTTTAAAAAAATCATCAATACAAAAAACAAAAACACACGATTACAAATTACTTTTCCCATCATGGGAACTTAAAAAAAGAAAAAAAAGATTAATTGATTGATGAACTTGATTAGGTATTAGAGGTATTAATTTAATAATGAGTTAATTTTGCAGAATATTTCTACGACTCATTCGGAAATTGATACTTTAGAAGAGGAAAATTTCGATGTGATAACTTACGATTCGTAGAAAATATGCCCTTTGCTTCTGAGAAAATAAAACAATTAAGAAATAATAAATAGAATTTTTTTCAAAATAAATTTTTTCAATGCTTTTCGTACACTCCTTCTCTTCAACTCAACGTATCAAAAATATTTTAAACCGTAGAAAAAAACATCAAAAATAGATATTTTCAATAATTAGTTCTTTGAATATTCACGTGAACTTTTCTCTGTTTTAGGGGTGGATATTTAATCACACCGAAGAAAATCGAGTTTTGGCAAGGGCAAAGCAATCGATTACACGACAGAATCGTTTTTCGAAAACCATTACCGGATGAAAAGCCCGATGAAGTAATGGTACATTCCGCTGAAGCTGGTTGGGTATACGAACACTTAGCTCCTTGAAGAATCGAAAATTAAATTACAGAAATAGGCATTTTATTCCTTCAAAAGTAAGAAACATTGAATATTGAAGCGAAGTAAATTGCGTTTTCTTTTCTCGAGTATTTTTTTTTTCAATAAACTTTTTATGGACTTCAAAATTCTAGTGTAATCGTTTTGTATAAACAGCAATAATGAAGTGTAATTTTTACATGAGTAATGCTGTTTTCTATCGTATTGGTTTCAAATGCGTAATAATAAAATTTAAAAATGGTCATTTTTCAAGTTTCATCTACGTTCAAAACAAATTGATCCCAATTACTGGCAAGAAGCTAAAATACTCATGACAATACGAACGAAAAATGTAATAAATGACTACAAATTTATCATCTATTCGTTGAATGTTGTATTTCGTATTCCTAATTTTATTTCATGAAAATGCCAAAATGAGAAATTTTTTATATTTGTATGTACTTGGATATTTTTGTTTAATTGAAAATGCTCTCGCAGTTATTTTCAACCTTCGCCTTGCTTCAGGGGAGAAAATTTACATTTCTGTTCTAAACACAAATGAAATAATGAAGGGGAAGGTGAATTGCATTTGAGAAAATTTTAATTAGAACAAAGATGACTGAAGTTTTTACCCATCTTTCAATATTACTCACTCTGTAAATTTAAAAATTCAAAAACTTGACGCAAAATTAAATTCAAATTCGAAAAAAAAATGAACACCTATAGAGCAATAATTAAATCATTTCTTTTCATAAGAACTTGAGAAGAGATGAATCATATTTATTATGTTCCAGGGTATTTTATCCTGCTTTATTTCCAAAATTTCTAAAAGAAAAAAAAAAAAAAAAAAAGGCTAGAGACTTTTTGCTCAAAAATGTCCTGTTTTTCATTCATCGAAATTTAGTTTTCTCCAAGTCTAAATTTAAATTAATGTTGAGATGGATAACTCGCCCTCTCCCTTCCATTAAAATATTTGAAAAAAGTTTTCCTGTCAAAGGTCCAGTTATTTTGCCAAAATTTCCAACAAATCCTGCTCTTTTTTTTGCCAAAATTGCAATAGTTCAATAGTTCGGTTTTTTCCACTTTTTTTTTTTTTTTTTTTTTTTTTTTTGAAACTTCCCATCAACAAAATGATTTTTTCCTTCTTTAAGAATCATGAATTTTATTCATTCCAATTTTGTTTGAAAATACATTTAAAAATTTCGTCTTGAATAAATTTTGTAAAGAGCGCAAATTTTTTACTACAAAAACAGAATCTGTTCACTGATTTTGGAGTGAAAAAATCTCCCAATTTCATTCGTTAGATTTTTTTTTATTGAACTCTAAAAACTTGGAATATAAATTTATTCTAATCAGTGAATTAATTTCATTTTTTTTTCTGTCTTACAGATCCTCCGGATGAGAATTTCAAGTTACCAATAATTGCAGCTTTGGATTAAAACCGTGGACAGAATGTAGCCACTTCGTCCCAACTAGTCATTGTAATTTGTCAATACGAAGCTTTATTAATTATACATCAGTCTACAATTCCATATGTGTCTTCCATTTTATATGTATTCACGTTGAATAATAATTATTCTAACAATGATTATAGTTGTAAATAGAACTCATTTCTCGTTTATCGGTTTGTTCATTTTACGCGATCAGAGACCACTACAACGTGCAGCTCAAAAAATTTCTGTGTAGTTCCAAAAAAGTCTCATGTTTTGAAAATTTATTGATTAAAAATGATTTTAAAAAAAACAATTTATCTACTTTCTTGGCAATACGTACATTTTGTTATTATAGTTTATGGAAAGATGAACAAAGCAGAGATGCAAATAGAATTGATTTTGAGTTTGGTTTGAATGTAGACCCAACTTAGATATTTTATGTTCAAAAATATTGTGTTCGGTTGAGTTTTTAGGGTTTTAGGAGAAATATTTCGCTTTTTGTGTTGTTTTTTTTGTGTATAGTGTACCCAGATATAATTTTTATCTCTTCCACATGATCTACCCAATGCAATGTCATAGTCGTAGATGGATAAAACAAATGGGAAAATTTATTCTTCTTCTAGGATGAAACCTTGACTTTTTACCTGTTTTTTTTGCACGATCAGAACATAAAAAAAAAAAGACGTTTTCTAATTAGAATTCCAGTCGAGATGAAAGTTTTTATATGTTTTTAAAGAAATTTAAAATTAAAAAAATTCTAATTCTAAAAGAAAAAAAAATATTTTGTTAATCGGGAATTTAAAAAAAAAAAAAGTGGAACAACGGATTATTGCAGTTTTGGCAAACAACAGATTTTTTATAATTTATTGTAAAGCAGATAAAAAATTTGTTTTTTGAAGGGAATTCCGGATTTGTATCAAACACATACCTGTCGGTCAAAATTTTAGCTATTGAAATGCACATAATTATATAATTTTTTATTTACCGATCCTGCATTAAAGCAGCATTGCCTGGAAAACAAAAACTCCTAAAATAGGTACATCAAAACTTGAGAAATCAACTTCAGAAGCTAAAAATTGAAAATTAGGATTTTTTTGATGTCCTTTTCAACCTATCCAACCTTCGAGTTTCGTTCCATAGTCAGAGATTCCACAATCAAATAGTTCCCTTGATAGAGCATTCAAAAATTTCAGCTTTTTGAACTATTTTTTTCAGAAATTCTCTCTCAAGCAAACATGATATTCTCATTTTCTGGAGAATAATCTTCAAGAATTCTATAATCAGAGACGTGCCAAACACCCAACACCCCTCCCCCCCCTGACAGAAAATTTTTGGCAAACAGTTGGACATTTTTGGTGGAAAGTGAGTGAGTCGGAAATTGTTCGGAATTCGGAAAGTTGGGAAGAAATTGTGTAAGCAGGGAAAATCAAAGAATCGCCACAAAACCATAAGTTTTTACTTCTTGAATTATAAATTTTCAAAAGTTTTCGCTCGGACCACATCAATTTCGTTTTCCTTTCTCCGACCAAAATTAGAGAATAGAAAAATGGATTTCTTACATAAAAAAAATGATGTTTCACTTGAAATTTTCCAAAAAAAAAGGGGGGGGGTCTCCACTTACATTTCATTCAAAACTGCCAGAAAGCCCTAACTTCTGCTGAAATATCAAAAAATGTCATATTTTTTGTCGAAAATTCAGAAACAATAATTTCTAATCTTTGCCAAGATTGGTTGTTTTTGAAAATACTATAAAAATTATTTCCTGAAAAAAAATGAAGAATTGTGAATTTTCAAAAGCTTTTGCCTCGTTTCCCTCGGGCCTCATTCATATTTTTAATAATAGGTATTATAATTTCCTAAAAATTGAAAATGCTATGGCCATGAAAACTAACTTCATACATCATCAAAAATTCAAGAAATGATGTTGTTTTACGTTACAATTACAAATTACCAATTTTTCAAAGCTTTCGCTCTCACTTTGCTCGGGCCAGATAGTTTTCCTTTTCATTTCTCTTACCAAAGCAGTAGGGTTGGAAAATTGACTTTTCACATCAAAAATAATGTAGTTTTTAGCTTTGAAAAATGATTCATTTTCGAAAGTTTTTGCCCTCGTTTTGCTCGGGCCTTTATTCCTATATTTGAAAATATTATAACTTCCTGATAACTATTGTTGAACTTTTTAAATGTTGAAGCTATGAAAATCAATTTTTTGCACAAGATATTTTACTTTTTGAATAATCAATTTTTTCAAAAGCTTTTGCTCGGGCAGATTTCAATTCTACTTTTCAATTTTTCAAAAAATTTCCAAGAATGAAAAATTGACTTCAGAAATTAAGAAACATAAGTAACCAAATCAATGGTGGAATCGATGCGAAAAAGTGCAAAATGATCGAAAAAGGTGCGAAAGTTCATTCAAAAATACCAAAAAGCACAAAATTTTGGCATTGAGACTTCTTATATTGAAAATGATTTTCTTGTACCTCACAAATCGTAAATTTTCTGAAGCTTTCGCCCTCACTAATGTTCTGTTCTCTTTTTGAATTTGATTTTCAAACGCCAAAAGGCTAAAAAAAAAAAACACGAAAAAGTGCGAATTTTGGATTTTGGATTTCAGTATCAATCTAGCAATAAAACGATTTAAATTTTTTGTCGAGTATGAAAGCATCTAGACTATAATCCATATCTACATGAGAAAGTGCTCTAGAAGTCAATTTTGTATTTTTTTTTCGGGGACCAAAAAAATGCGCTGCCAAAATGAAGGTACTACCAGCCCCATTCAGAAAAGTGCAATTTTGAAATTTTTTCCCCGCACAACGAGGGGGTGGACCCTCAAAAAGGTGATTTTGGGGACATGGTCGGGACCAAAAAAACTCGACGGGGTTGTGTTGGGGGACTTCTCCCGATGCCAAATATGTAATTTTTTCCGTGAAACCCTGCACAACTGCATTCTATGGCACTTTGAATGCGATTTTTATGCATTTTTGGCCATTTTTGATGGTAAAATGGCTCTTATGTCCAGGATATGGCTGGGGACCGAACGATTCTTGGACGTTTTTTAGCCAGGGCTATTTGAAGCCCAACTGCGCCAAAACGGCGAAAAAATACGATCACAACGCGATTTTATGAGCACTAATAGGCTTGTTACCACTCCCCGACCCCCAGAATTAAATAATGCATTGTGTATTCGATAATATCGATGCGACCCATCAAAATGGTATAAAATTTCGCGCTGAACTGAAAAATCGCAATGTTTTTTAATTCTGACCCCCCGCGGTGGAGTTTTGCTCCCTAAACTGAATATAACGATGATATTAAACAAACTTTGCACATTACAGGTCGATACTGAGGCTTTATGTGTACGCAATCAGAAACATTTTCATATTCGTTGCTTGGGAATATTTTTGCTTCAAAATTTTTCATTCAATCTCCACCCTCTCCCCTCCCCTTTAAGGACTATGTTGGAACATGGATTTGAAAACACATGTAATCAGAGTATTTTTTTCTCGATTTTCATATCTATTTTTCTTTCTGTTTTTACTCTATTCATCTCATTTTTTTCATTTACTTTTTTTGTACCTTTCATTGTTGTTCCATTTTTCTTGTTTGTATTTCTTTATTTTTCATTTTTTTCTCATTTCATCCGATTTCTTATCATTTATAATTTTTTCATCTTTCATTTTTGTTCCAATTTTCTTTTTTTGTTTGTATTTTTTGTAGATATCTTTCATTTTTGTTCCATTTTTTTTTGTATTTGTTTTTTTCTTGTTTTTCTCATTTTTCTGTTTTCACTCATTTCATCACATTTTTTTTCATTTACTAACCTACATTTATTGTATCTTTCATTGTTGTTCCATTTTTCTTGTTTGTATTTTTTTTCTCATTTGATCTGATTTCTTTTCACTTATATTTTTTTTCGTCTTTCATTTTTGTTCCAATTTTCTTATTTGAACGTTTGCATTTTTTTCTCGTTCTTATTTTATTTTATTTTTTTTTTCATTTCATCACGTATTTTTTGTTTGTATTTTTTGTATCTATCATTCATTATTGTTCCATTTTTGATTGTTTATATCTTTTCTCGTTTTTCTATTTTTTCTGTTTTTTCTCATTTCATCTAATTTTTTTTATCTTTCATTTTTGTTCCAATTTTCATATTTTCTTGTAAGTATCTTTTCCCTCGAATATTTCGAGTTTTTTTGGTCCCGACCATGTCCCCAAAATCACCTTTTTGAGGGTCCACCCCCTCGTTGTGCGGGGAAAAAATTTCAAAATTGCACTTTTCTGAATGGGACAGGTAGTACCTTCATTTTGGCAGCGCATTTTTTTAGTCCCCGAAAAAAAAATACAAAATTGACTTCTAGAGCACTTTTTCGTGTATGGATTATAGTCTAATCGTTTTTGAACATTTAAAATCCTTCATTATTTTTGTCTCCAACCCAACTCCCCTTTCTAAAATCTCTTTGAATCACATCTGACTAATTGGCA
Organism: Planococcus citri; assembly: GCF_950023065.1. Taxonomy (NCBI): domain Eukaryota; kingdom Metazoa; phylum Arthropoda; class Insecta; order Hemiptera; family Pseudococcidae; genus Planococcus; species Planococcus citri. The sequence goes on along the minus strand of NC_088679.1, from coordinate 19,066,398 downwards.
TGAAAAATACTGGAGGAGGGATGGAGGTCTATAGGGTAAACAGATGGGAAAATTTCAGTCCCCCTCCACCCCACGACACATCACTTCATCACTCCTGGATCTATAATAATCCGAAGAAATCTAACCAAATGGACAAACTTTCTTAATGAAATGTTTTTTGAATCAAATGAAAATTTCCTTTCTTAATTTGGAGAGAGGGGTAGAGGAAGAAAGAAGGGTAAAAATCTTCAATTTGTGCAGCTCCAAAAATTCCACCTTTAGCCCCTGTATTTCAGTCCTTCCTTCAGGAAGCTTCGGGGCAATGAAGCTGTACCAACCCATTAAATCAAAGGCGTTAAGTCACGAATGTTTCATTAACTCGTCGTACATATTTTATAATTCGATTATTAGGTACCCTCGTACACTTTTTTTTTACCAAGCCGAGCAAATTCAAAGGTACATTGATTTATTCGGTACCATTATACTCGTCAACTTATTTACCTGGCTGACAGAAGGGTTAAAAGGCATCACATCTGACACCTGGGGAGTAAATTTTACTCGACATCAGCCAGGAACATATTTGAGTTTTCCCTCACTCAGATATATGTACCTATTTTGTATACCTATATAAAGTAGAAGACGAGCCCAAGACAGGACGTTGACTATATTATGAAAAAACAAACAAACGCCACATCACGTCGAAAAAATACCTACAATTTCCATATCCGTAGTCGTCGTAGAATAGCCAGCGGATAATTATTTCTAAACGATCATAGGTTACAGGTTTACACTAAAGAGTAAAGGTATACTATATACCTCGCGACCAAGCGAGCAGAGCAGTGCGCCATTGAGCAGTTTATATTATTATAGCACGTGGAAATCATTATACACTAAGATCATTATCGTCTCGCCTGCTACACCAATCAAAACACACGCTACATAGCTTTTAATTTTACAAACATAGCGACTCGATTTGCATATAAATGAAATCTGTCTTTGGGAATATTGTCTCGTGTTGCCACGTCATTAGTTCTAGCTGTTGTAGCTGTTCTTAGGCTCGCGACTCGATTCGGTTTCGGGTTGCCTTTATGTATACATATTTACATTTCACACGAGCCGGAGCCTCTGAGCCCAAGATCACCACCGAATGTGAGATACCCGAGTCTAAAATAATTAATACATTGTTCGCTGCTTCGCCATCCATACGGCCATAGGCGCACCGAACCTTATAGCTATTCAAACTACACTACCGAAAAGAGACCTGTGTGTGTACGTAACCTTATACTTATATTGCTGTAGCATCCATCCTCATCCAAAGATCATAAATCATCACACGCCGAATCTATTCTATACATTTATAGGTATACGTATGTAAATTAACTCGACTATTTCTATCGACATCATTGCTACGTTCATCTATACCTACCTTACCAATGTGCAGTATTTGTTTTGGCTACACCGAGAGATGATTGCTTTTTAATACGATCCACACAACCGAATCAAAGGGGGCCAAAGAGAACTACCATTTTTGGGCGCTAACCTGCTTCCTTAATGGTCTCTCCTCGAATCGGTAGAATACTTATTTATGCAAATAGCTCGCTATATAGCCCGAGCAAGGCGTAAAGAAAAAGAAAAAAAAAGGTAGGTAGGTATAGTTGAGGCTATTTGCATAATCGATGCGATACCCAGCAATACATTGATTATTCGCTTATCACAATGTTAGTAAACATAATAAATAACGTATCGTATTTTTATTGATTTTTTTACTCTCCTTCTTCCTCTTTCTTTCTTTCATTCAACCAATACCTTATATTTTTATACAGGCATTATAAGGTACCATATTTCGATAGCGCCACGAATAGGTAGGTACCTTAACGTTTGTAGGCCTTTAGGTACTATTTATATTTATATTTTTTCTATCAACACCCAAATTATCATCCCTACGGTTTAGCCATAGGTCAAAAATGATTTTAAATAAATATTACAACACTATGCCCAATAAGTTTTTTTCGTAGAAGGGGGAACCTATTTAATCTTTATTTAAAGCGCCAGCGCCACTATACGATTGTTTATTTTACCATCAACATATGTAAAAAGTACCTTCCTTACATATACGAGTCAGAGGAAAAAAAAACAGGTATCTCTCAACTTGGCTTGGCTTGGCTTGGCTTAGCTCCACATCAAAATAGTTAAGGGTTCTGTACACACAGAACAACAGAACCTTTGATATAGTCTTATCGCGAAATGTAATCATCAAACGGTGGCGACCTACGAAGATTTAAAGGTGTCCGAGTATTAGGTATATTTTATAAACACACATCACATAATACATATAAGAGATAGTTACGAGTATTACGATGGTGCTGGTAGCCACCTCACATCTTTGGTAGCTTCTTCCTTCTACAGTGCTCATCGGTTTCCTCTCACTCACTAAATATACAGATGCAGATCTAACTCATATATGTACTATGTGCATTGGTCTGGTTCTCTTTCTGGCTAATACGTGGGAAGGTAGAGGTACCAAGTAGACTATTTCAGTCTACGCTGTGCGATGATTCGAGATAATATATCTATGATTTATTTTATTTATCTATCTATTTACCCTTGTTTATTTAGTTTTGAGAAATATTTGACGTATACTAAAAAGAGATGAGAGATGACTTACGGGGCCAGCTGAGCTGATTATGTATCTGTATTTTTCGGTCTCTGGAGGAGTTTTCGTCCCTTGTCCGAGTTCCTATAGTCTCTCTAGATCGCCTTCTATGTGTAGGTATGTACTTCAGACGCATCTTTGCTGCATTTTTTTTATTTTTCAAGTGGTTTGGTTAGAGTTTTTCAACGTTTTGGACTCTGGAGAGATGGATGATTGCGGATGTGTTTTATCGTCTGTCTGTATGATTGCCTTTTTTTTTCATTTTGGTGGTTCGAAGTGGTGGCTCTGGATTTGGTTCCAGGCTGGTTGAGTCGATTGTGGAGGAATTCATCGTGGCTGATTTCTTGAGACGAGGTACCTGTTGACCAAAAAAAAAAAAAACGATAAATTGACTAAATTAATAGTTCATATTTTATGAATTCGAAATCATAGTTCACAATATTTCTATTTTCATATGTAATGGAAGGAAGAAAACGAGGTAGCAATAGCTGGTTTTCGTTCAGAAGTTTCAAAGCCCTCAATATATCTAATATGAAAAACCCACACCCCCTCCCAAAAAAAAACTAAAAAAAATCCAAAATTATGAAGGAATAAGAAAATTAATGAAAAATCTCAAAGTTTGATGATAAAAAGGGAAAAATAGCACGAAACTTGGCAATTTTCTCGCTTATTGCTCTTTTTATTAAGGAGGGGGGAGGGGGCGATTTTGATGAGTTTTTACAATTTCATTGTAAGTATGCAGCATTACAAAATCCACATAATGTAGGTATAGGTACTTACATTTTTGGGAATCCTCAGAACAAGAATAAAATAAATTGAATTGAGGTACATTGTGAAAATCAACTCAAAATTATTCAAAAATTAATGCAATGAAAAAATTACAAAGCCATTTGTACTTTTCAAGAACACATTAATTATAAGAATTTCAAACATTTTCAAAAAATCGATCCACCATCACTTGAAAATTCGGAAAAATATCACTCAAAATTGTTTCGAACGATTCGAAATTGCACAAAAACAAATCAAAATTACCAAAAAAAAAAAAAGATCAATAATCAAAACACCAACTTTTTCCAAAATTAGGCACTTTAAAAAAAATTCAAATTCAAAATACAAAATAATCAGAAAAATTACGTGAAAATCGATTTAAAATTACCACTAAGTTTGTTTACAAAATAGTGTACCAAAATAACCAATCAAAAATAGATTCAAATTTTCTGCTCAAAATCTATCAAAAATTGAAATAATTGTCACAAAACTATTCAGAAATTGTCAAAATTAATTGAAAACTGTCCTAGAATGTTTACAACGGAAGACTTAGGGGAGAGTGAACGGGGTCGCAATTGCTCTCCCCAAGCAGATGAAAATGTTGATTCAAAACGTATAAAAAAATGTTCTTTTGCTGTCAGAATTTTTTTTTTTTTTTAAGGAAAATTTTCACTCAAGCGGTTTTTATGAAATATTAAATTGTGTATAACATGAAGAATTTTCAGAAAATCATCCAAAATTGTGATTTTCTCATACCTGAAAATCTAAATTTTCCTTCGCCCGGGAAACATTTCAACTATACGTCAATGGATAAATTTGAAATTGTCCAAAATCTATTGAAAATCAACACCTTATCACGAATTTGTTCGATACTTGACCATCATGTCTTATAAAAATATAGGTAGCTACTAATAGTATATTGTTTATAAGTAAATACAAGTAAATACAAATAAAACTTTTTTTAAAAAATTCTTTTAGGATTTTTTCAAAAACATGAAATTTGTCATTCTTGAAAAAAATAGAAACAAATGAACGATTTTTTTCAATCTTGAATGTAAAATAATATATTTGTATGCAACGACAAAACACAAGCAAAATATAAAATATTAAGAAAATAGAAGAAAAAAATCAACGTTTGCTTTGTTTTTTACAAATTGTTCAAAAGTTTTGCTCATTGTCGAAAAATTCTAGCTTTTTAGAAATTTAAGTCTCGTTTTTGTACCTAAAACCGCCAAAAATTACAAAAAAAAAAAATTACTAAAATTGCTATAAAATGTGATTTTTTTTGCCAATAATTCCCAAAAAAATGCTCATTTTTTCTAAAATTGACAAATTTTTGCTTAAGTTAGGAATTTGCCAAAAATTGTCAAAAAGTATCACATTTTTCGTCAATAATTTCCTACAAGTCCTGGTTTTTGCAAAAATCGTCCAAGTCTAACTCATTGCTAAAAATTGTAAAAAACCCTCGCTTTTGAACAAAATTTCTAAAAAAAATGGCCGTTCTTTTGCAAAAAAATTCCAAAGTCTGATTTTTTTGAAAAAATGTTCAAAATTATTGCTTTTTTGCCAGAAATTTTCAAAAACTCATTTCTTTTGTTAAAACAATCAGTCTCGTTTTATGCATGTACTATTATTTTGTCGTTTTTTTTGGCCAGAAATTTCAAAAATTCTTACTTTGATGTTGTCAAAAGTTGTCACAAAAATTTCGATTATTCATCAAAAAGTTTCAAAATAAGTACAATATAGTTCAACAACTTTTTAAAATTGAAAATCAACTCGTAATATTCTGTTTTTTTATGTACATAATTTTGGCTCACGTTTTGTCACTTTTCTGGTTACTTTTTTTTTTTTTTTTTTTTTTAAGCTTTTTTGGTTACTGAATGTTGATTTTTTGGGGGGGGGGAGGGGGGATTGAGCACGAGCCCTGCACACAAAACAGCGAAGGGGACTGGAATTGCTAAAATTGCATTCCTCTTTAATAATGGGTGATTTCATGACAATTCGACCAGAGTTTCCAGAACTAAGAAACCATCACTTTGCATGAAATAGCATCACTCAAAAAGAACAAAATTATTGTGCAAGAGGGAGCCGGGCTTTGATTATATTGAGTACTAGGTAGGTATATATAATCAAAGGGGGAGGGACGAAGGAGGTTTTTCCTCGAAAAAAAATGATTATATGACCATAAATTAAACATTTTGAATGATTTTCTACAAATAGGTATTTAAAAAGCCCCAACAAGAAAATAAAAAAAAGAAAAAGGTCGATGTCATTTCACTGATTTTTTTTCAAAAAACGCCATTTTTCACTTTTTTTTGCAGAGCTGCTGAAAATTAATCAAAAATACATACCTACAACGCTCGAGCTAGGTAATTCTAAAAACTGCTCAAAAATTGTTTCCATTTCGGAAATTGCCATCAAAATCATCTAGAAAATGAAAAACTGATTCAACTAAGGTAAAACCATGAGACTTGATTTCATCAGTTCTAAGATCATAAAAATCCATTTTTCTTTCGCCCTTGCACCTGTTTCATCGACATTCAGAAAAATTTCGCGAACTAAACGGTTTCCAAAACTCCATCCGGATTTCAGATCTATACCGAATACCGATGCCTGCAACTGTAAGTAAATTCTTTTTGAAAAAAGCCGAAGATTAAAAAAAAACACGAAACAGATACAAGTAACACCAGGTCCTTATATATATCGTGATTCGAATTTCAGTAAAAAAATGAAAAAAAAAAGGGAAACCTGCATCGATCGAGTTAAGAATCCTTTCTCGCTATCATCTTCCACACACCCAATTCTCGTTTATTTATACCAAAAATCCTTCGGTATCTGGGGAAATTCCACCTTCTTGGAAGAAAAAACCCTCTTATGTAGGATTAACGGTGCTAACCCCCAAAAGACGAAATTTCTCTCGTTGAAAAAAAAAAGAGAAAAAGAAACCCTTGCGTAAAGACCATCTGTCTAGAAATCACGAAGAAAAGATGATGTGAAATCCGAATCCAGATCCTAGATCCAGGCTGAGGTGTATCCTTGGCCTTAATATCGTACCTACGTATATATTCGATGTATCGACAATCTCACCTATAATCCTTTTCTTTTGATTCTAACCGACTCCTTTGTATAAACACCTCGGATCACGGTCGCGGCTTTGCATTGTACTCGCAGCATACACCTTTACCTACAGAGTACCTACATAATATAGGAAAATATTCGATAAAATTAAATTACGGATATTTTTTCGCGCAATATAATACCTCATACCTTTGCCGGGTTGTTGGATTCTAACGGTGAGATACTTAGGCTACCTACGCACCTTTAACCTACATACTCAGCATGTGCAGACTGCACTGCAGGTCCGCAGGTACTACCTTTATAATAACACTTTGCACCCCTGCCAAGTAATGTTAAATCATAGGTATACCGAAGTATTGTTTCGTGTTCGCGTAATTCTTTTCCGACTTGCGTAATTTTGTCGACTCATCTTCGAGTCATTTTTATTAAAATTCAATACAATTTAGAAAATATTTTAAACTCGGTTATAGCTATATGGCAGATCATTTTTCTCCTAGTCAATGACAGAACGGGTTAAATTTTTTTGTTCCTTTTTAACCCTTTACTACGATTATACGATTATGATTTTCAATTTGTATTCAATGGTACCGGCGACTCAGGTGCACCAGGGATTTTTTTTAACCCCTTCGCATATTTCACCCTTTTTTTCACTCTCTTCCTCTCTCTACGTAGGTCTAGGTACCTATCTTTCTTTCTTCCTGTTACTGAATTTACTATGTATGTGTTGATCATTATAATAAAATTCAAAGTCATACTTAGTAAATAGCTAAATATACCTATTTGATGTACAGATCATTTGATCATTTGTTAAAAATCATAATCATTCAACGGTCTGATCTGGAGAGAAAAATACTCTGTCGAGTCCGGTTAAGTAACGGACGAAACTGGGCGAATCCGAAAAACGAATCTTAAATCAAGCTGTTCTGCTTACTTTTACAGTATTGCAGCTTTTTTCCATTTTTTCAACATTTTTGACTTCAATCTTAAACTGATTTTTTAGCTATTTTATAATTTATGGTTCATATTTTTCAAAATTCAACTTATCTAATTTCAAGATGACGTTTTTTCAGATTTTGCAGATTGATTGAATACATTGGATGACAAGTAGGTACTTTAATTGGGGATGAAAAGCCGAAAGATAAAACTTTTGCTTTAGCTTTTTTTAGCTTCTAAAAAATTTGTAAAACTTCAGCTAAGCTTTTGGCCAGCTCTTGGCTTTTCAATCTTAAAGCTTTGGATATATTTTGGCTTTCAAAAACCCCAAAAATCGTCGACTTTCGGCTTTCAGCTTTTAGCTTTCGACCAGCTTTCCATCCCTGACTTTGATGCCGAATGATTTCTCACTTTAGCAATATATTCAGACAATTTCGGAACGGTATTTCGATGTTTGACGATTTGCCTGTGATTTGATTTCATGAAGAAAATCTGATATTTTTGTTGAAAAGCAAAAAATGTACGACTTGGTAATTATTGGTAAAAAAATATTCTGATAATTTTTAGCAATTTTTACCAAAAAAACAAAACTTTTTACAACTTTCGTTTCAAAAAAAAAAAAAAAAAACGAGACGTTTGGATGACTTTTGGGGAAAAAGTCAGATTCATCAGAAATTTTTTGAAAAAGTGAGTGATTCATGTAATTTAAAAAAAAAAAAACAGAATGGTCAATTACAAAAAAAGGGGCATTTTGGAATTTTTTACTAAAAAACAACAAATTGCCATTTTTCTAAAAAGAAAAAATTCTTATTTGTCAATTTTTGAAGAAGCGACAGAATTTCTGACGATTTTTGGCAAAAATCGAGATTTTGAAAGTTTTAACAAAAAGCAGGCCCTTTTGAAATTATTCCCAATAAGTGATACTAGGGAACTAGTGATACTTTTTGAGAATTTCAAGCGAGGAAATTCTTGAAAAAGGTGAGATTTTTGTCAAAGAATAAAATTTTGACAATTTTAGCAAAAAAAGGAACTTTTTGATAATTTGGTAAAAAAAAATGATATTTTTTGCGAGCATTTTCTGCAAAAACAGCGAAACATTTTGAAAATTTAGTTTCAATAAGAGAACGAGACTTTTGGATTAATTTTGGAAAAAAGTGAATTTTTTTTAGAAATTTTGCAAAAAGTAAGTTTAGTGTTTTTGTGAATTTTCAGCAAAAATGAAGCGAAAAGGTTGATAAAGAAATAATTTTTTGTAATTTTTGCCAAAAGAGCGTAACTTTTGAAACTTTTTGTTTCTGTAAAAAAAAAATGAACTTTATGCTAGCAATTTTTCTAAAAAGCAAGTGATTTAAGTCAATTTTTAGCACAAAGCAACACTTTGTAGTTTTTCAACATTTTTTCAAAAAAATGAAAACTTTGGAATTTTTTGCAAAAAACCGAGAATTTTGAGAAATTTTTGGAAGAAAGCAAGAATTGCAATTTTAGCAAAAGATACAAATTTTTGGCAATTAATGGCAAAAAAATGATTTTCATTTCAAAATGATTCGTATTAATTAATCCAAAATATCGAAAGATAGTCTAACATTTTTACAACATGGGAAATATTTTGGAATGCAGTGGTGCCAATTTTTTTGATCGTCACCGCCAATTTCAAAAATTCGAGAAAAATAGCCAAAAACTTTTGAAATTTTTTTGATTTTTTTAAATTGGCAATAAAGAATATTAAAACACCACTGCGTTCCAAAATATTTCCCCGGTTTTAAATATGATGTCTTTCGTTTTTTTGGCATAATTAATGCGAAATAATTGTGAAGAAAAAATTTTCAAAACACAAAATCATTCGAAAATAAGCGATTTTTACATTTTCAACAGCTCAAAGGAATCCTAAAAGTGATCTTTGATTTTGACGACACCAGCATAGATCGACACAGAATCTGAACTTTCATTAAGGTTTAGACGATAAAAATTCAAAGATTGCGAAAAAGTTCAATTTTTTGATTTCAAACATGAAAAAAAGTTGTTATAGGTGAAATGGACCCATTTGACCCCTAGTTTTACGTTCACTCGGTGAAATAAACTCCTCACATAAAAACCTAAATTCGAAAAAATTCAATTTTCAATTTCAATCATCAAAAAAAGTTTAAATTTATTCAGTTGTCTTATTTTGACCTCTTTCTGACGTATTTCATGAAAAAGTTGATAAAAATCACACTCACAACAAAAAATAAAAATTCGTTCATTTTTTGAATTTTTCGAATTTTGATTTTTTTTAGGAGTTCATTTCACCGAGTGAAAGGGTTTTTGTAACTTTTTCGACAGATACGTAAAAATAGGGGTAAAATGGGTCAACGTCACCTATAAAAACTTTTCATGTCTGAAATCAAAAAATCGCAATTTTTTTCGCAAACTTTGAATTTTTTAAAATCGGCTTTGCAACATGTTACCATCCTAATTTTTTAATATGTTGTTCAGCATGAAAAGTTGTGCATAATATATTTTTTTCCGAATTTTTGAGCGTCGGAACGATATGAAAACTACGTTTTGAAACTTTTTGAGCTAATTTTTTTTTTCGAAAAAAGTGGCAACACTGATTTTTATGATATCACCAAAAAGCCTTTCAAAACTCCTAACTATGAGAAAAAGTTCCATTTTAGTAGGTATCGCGGTTATCGAGTAATCCACTGCTGAAATGGATGATATTTTAGGATCACTGAAAACTTTGACACCCCCTGGCTGCCTTTAAAAATGAGCTAAAGGGCTGTGATTTGCGCCATTGGTCATCTCTTCGGAAGGTCTTTCCACAGGAAAAATTTCAAAAAAATCGCCGAACCCCCCTACCACTTCTTGGTCCAATTGACGTGGAATGACCCAGGAGCCCAAAATGTGAATTTTTTCAATTTTAAAACAAGAAACAAGGACTGAATTTTTGATTTTCGAAATTTTAGAACTAGAAAGTTTTTTTTTTTAGGATGTCAATTTTGAAAAGAAAAGAGAACAGGCCCAAGCGAGGGTGAAAGCTTTTGAAAATTTGTATTTCAAGAGGCCGAAAAACGATATTTTTAATGCGAGAACTTTTTTTTTTCACTTCAAAACTTTGACGTTGAATGACTTTTTTTCTTTAGAAATTTCAATTTTGAAAAAGAACTGTTCTTTTGCCGGGCCCTACAGAAAACGTAGGCCAGGGGCAAACTGCCCCTTTGCTCCCCTCGATAACTCTGCTTTGAGGACCCATTTCTCCCCTCCAGCTCCTGGGGCATTTCCAGAGCTAAACAATTTTCTAAGCAACTTTCAACTCAAACAAAATTAAATTCTCCACTGAATTTGGTCGAAATTCCTCGGTATTTTCTTTTTTCACCATTCCCCCTATCAAAGCAACCCTATCCTAAAGAAAACTACTCCACGTTTCACTAATTGTTACACAGCCCAAATAATTCGATTCTTCCTGCCTCTGTGATTCGACCAGAAGAAAAAATAACCCACTACGAATATTATAAATTATTATTCCAAACAAACGACCAATTTTCCAGTTCATTTATCACCTTCCTTATTTCATCTTCTTCTCTTCCTCTCCCTCCTACAACAACCGATTAATTCAGCAGTCTACCGTTTAGGTACGTACTTATATAGTCCAGTTTACCAAATTTCACAAAACGAAAATAATCACGCGAACATCACAAGCTTCCAGACCAGACTATCGTATTTCCAGAGTTAATCGTCCGCACATACTATAAAGTCCCATCGAATCAACGCTAATTGCCATTTATTCAAGTACCAACCTCGATCCTCCTACAACATCAGTTCAGTTGCCATTGCCACCTTTCTACAAGTAGGTATGTGTCGCATTCGCCGATTAATTCGTACCTACTATATCCAAATCCGCACACGTGTAACCCAATCCTCCCACAAGCGAAGAAAATTTTCAATTAATCGGTCGTCGGCGGCTCTGGCTCGCGTATGTAACTTACCAAATCTCGTAAAACTGGTTTCTGGTATACTAAGGTATTACTTTACCCTATCTAACTACCATAGGTACATCTAACAACAACAAAAACGAAGAAAAAAAATAACAGAATTTTCACAATAAATTAATTCTAAGTCACGAAGTTGAAAAACCGCGCGCAAGCCGGCACGATGACGACTGGCACACGAAGATCGAAAGGGGGACTGGGGAGTGGGGGAGGGGATCCAGAGAGGGCAGACAGGAATAATACAAGAGTAACGCGTGCGTTAAAGTATATTTTTAGGAAACTTGACCCTAAACGCGAAGATAAGGTGTGGCGTGCCGTATTGTTTTATGAGCCGGTTTCGAAGAGAAGATGAGAAAAAAAAAACGTGAACCAAAGCAGGTGTGCGCATCCTGCATAAGACCAGTTCATTTTTAGGTTTTTCCCTTTCTCTCACTCTCGCCCTCACACATATTTCTCTGTCTGTTTAACTACCTAATATGAGTTTAGGACTATTTTGAACCCACCTACAAGAAGATTTCCCCAAACCGTGTACATTTTTATCCAACTTGAGGATCTTTCAAAAAAAAAAAAACAAAAAAAAACAAGTACTCATCAGAGATATATGTACTACGTAATCTCTGTCCAGTTTGATACAAACACATGTGTATGAGATGTGTCTATGGTGTTAAGAAAAAAGACCAAAAGTAGACAGGGCTGGAGAAGAAGAGAGGAAACTCTTTTAAACGAGCTTATAAACCAGATAGAGCGACGATAAGTTAACGTAATTATGGTTTCGATCGTCATCGATTTTATTTTTCAAAATCCAGTTCTCGACTCGGCATCTTTTATTTTTTATAACGTCGAATAGAGTTATGCTCGTGAAAGGACAGAGGAGAAGAGCAGAAGTGTGAGAAAAAAATGAAATGATATTCTTTCGCCATCTACGAGATCGATTTAGTTATAATTGTTGAGAATTTCAAGAGTACATTAAGTGGTGCAGGACACAGTCGTATAATAAACAAGTGTGAATTTATAGGCTTGTTTTTAATTTTTTTCCCATTCGTTCGTCGTATACTAGATTAAAATTATCATCATTTTTTTCTCTCCTTCGAAATATTCGCCGTACTAAAAATCTGAAACGACTTGAGCCAGAACCGCCGAAATCGACGCAGATACCAATCGGCAACCTTTTCGAATAGGCTGAATTATATCTCTGGTCTTCCTTCCTTTATACGTATGTATAGAGACTAGATTATTATCATTTTACGATTATGATACCCGGCGATTTTCAAAAAGCGTATCATTTTTTAGTAGGTATAGTTTTATTCTATAACCGTAATAGATCCTACTATAATATGCTCGAACCATTCGCATATTACCTATGTAGTATGTACCTTTGGCTTTATTTTATCTTCTGTTAAGAGGTTGGATTTTTATGACCGACTATTTAACTAATGGTCTGCGTTCGATAATGGAAATTAAACAGGTGTAAACTATAACGTAGGTATTTTGACCCGCAGGCCGAAGGGATAAAACGATTAGATTTAATAGTTTTGAATATTTATAAGTTTCGTAAGTAGATATATGAGTATCTGGATCCATGGATACGTACGGTGAAGAAAAAAAAGTTTTTATTAACGATTTTTGAGGTATTAGGTTTATAATGAAGCGTGGTCAAAGGGAAGAGATGGGATCATGCTTCACTAATTTGATTCGGGGTTCGATTTTGGTCAAACTTTTTTAATGAAATCTACTCATCCAATAACTAACATGAGACCCTTTTGAATTGACAGTCTTCGATTTGAACGAAACCAAGCTTTTTTCATAAAATGTAAATTGCAAGACTCGATACCCCCTTTTTTTAAGAAAAAAAAAGGAACGTTATTGAACAAAAAAGTGACCAAACCAGAGCAAAACATTTTATGTGGAAAAAAATAATCAAAAAAATCAGAACCTTGGTAACGCTGTTTGTAATTTTTGGAAAAAAAAGAGTAAAACTTCGCAGCAATTTTGCTGAAAAGCGAGAATTTTTGTCAATTTTTGGTAAAAAGCAAGACATTGGCAATTTTAGCAAAAAACAGGACCTTTTGACAATCATTTGCAAAAAAAAAAACAAAAAACAAAAACAAAAAAAACAAACGAGACTTCTGGACAATTTTGGGGAAATGAAATGAGACATTTTGGAATTTTTTGTATGTAAAAACAGGGTGTCCACAAGCCTGGAAAACCTGGAAAAGTCAGGGAATTTGGTCGGTCTGGAAAAGTCAGGGAATTTCGTAATTTTCACGCAAAATCCCTGGAATTTTGAAAAAACGATCAATTGAAAATTTCAGATAAGGACCTGTTATGAAAGGAAAACATTATTTTTTACTTCTCGAACCACAAATTTTCAAAAGCTTTCGCCCTCGCTTCGCTCAGGCTTGTTTTCTTTTCTTTTTAATCGGCCAGATGAACATTTCTAGACAGTAAAAATCAAAGTTTCAAAGCCAAGAAATGAACTCACGAAAAAAAACATCGTTTTTATGCATCTCGAAATACTTTACAAGAGCTTACGCCCGCGCCCTCACTTGGGCCTGTTCTGTTTTCTTTTCAAAATCAACTTCCTTTAAAAAAGCATTATTCAAATTCTAAAATTTTAAAACGCAAAAAAAACCTACTCGTTCTCACATAAAAAAACCTCGTTTTTATACCTTTCGAAATGCAAATTTTCAAAAGCTTTCGCCCACGCTTCGCTCGACCTTGTTCTCTAACTTCCTTCAAAAAAACATCATTCCAATATTAAAATTTGAAAAATCAAAAAATAAACTCTTCTCATTTAAAAAAACCTCGTTTTTAGGCATCTAGAAATGAAAATTTTCAAAAGTTCTAGCTTCGCTCGGGCTAATTTGTTTCTCAATTTTAAGATGAACAAATTTCACATTTTGATGCCTCCAAAAAACCATAAAAGAAAAGAAACATTTTCAAAAGTTATTATGAATATTGTAATCAATTGACCAAACTTGAGGCATGTTTTATTCATTTATTAATTTTATTTATTTATTTTTAATTAAAAAAGTTAATAATCAATGTTGAGCTGTTTTTTATATCCGAAGAAGTATCCAGTTCGAAGAGAAGCTTATAAAAAAAAAATACACCCCCCCCCAAATTTTTTTTTTTTAAACCAAAGTATGGGGTAAGCATAAAAAATTGAAAAAAATGGTCTGGAAAAATGGAAAAATTGGTCTGGAAAACCTGGACAAGTCAGGGAAAATCATTTCCAGAAATGAGTGGACACGCTGAAAAAAACGACAAATAATGTTGGACATTTTTTCAAAAATCAAAAATTTTGGCAGTTTTTGAAAAACCTCAGAATTTTTGAAGATTTTTGGCAAAAAAACAAAACATTGACATTTTTAGCAAAAAGTAAGCCTTTTTTTTTTGCAAAAAATGACGCTATTAGCAATTTTTTTCAAAAAAGCAATACTTTTGGGCAAATTTTGAGAAAGAAGTGAGAAAATTTGGAATTTTACTCTAAGCAACAAATGATGGCCATTTCTTCAAAAATTGACAATTTTGAAAATTTTTGAAAAAACCGAGAATTTTTGACGTTTTTTGGCAAAAAATAAAACATTGGCAATTTTAGCAAAAAGCAAGACTTTTTGGTAATCATTTGCCAAAAATGACATTATTTCCAGATTTTCTCCAAAAAAGTGAGACTTTTCGACAATTTATGGAAATGAAAAAATAAGACATGGCATTTTTCGAGATCAATAACGTCAAATGTTAGCCATTTCTTTAAAAAAATTAGAATTATTTTCGATTTTTGACAATTTTAGCAAAAAGCAAGACTTCTTAAAAATCGTTCAAAAAAATGACACTTTGTATTTCGAAAATTTTTCCAAAAAAGCGAAAGTTGGACAATTTTGAGGAAAAAAGTGAGAAATTTTGGATTTTTACACACAAAAACGACAAATTTTTGCAAAATCTTTAAAAATCGAAAATTTTGGCAATTTTTGGCAAAACACGAAACATTTACAATTTTAGCAAAAAAACAGGACTTCTTGACAATAAATTTAAAAAATGAATATTTTGCAATTTTTTCCAAAAAAGCGAGACTTTTTGACAATTTTTGGAAATGAAATGATTGTAGAATTTTTCATTTAAAAAAACAAAAACTTTTAGCGTTGAAAAGTATCAAAATCAAAAATTTAGCCAATTTTTGAAAAAAGTGAGTAATTTTTGACGAATTTTGGCAAAAAGCAAGACTTAAACAGTTTTAGCAAATGGCAGGATTTTTTGACAATTTTTGAAAAAAAAAATGAAAAAGGTCTATTTTGTGAGAACAGTTGGAGCATTAAGTATGGAATTTTCTGTAAAAAACGATAAATTTCCGCCATTTTTCTAAAAAGCAAAAATTTTTTCAATATTCAAAAAGGGGTTATTTTTGGCGAATATCAATGATGCAAGCGCAGAATAAAATTTGAATCAAAAAATTGAATATTTTCAAAATCTTTACAAGATTTTTTTTTCAATTACATATGCATTTTAAAATCAAAGTGCCAAAATAATAATTTTTTTCCCACTAATTTCCATTTTCAAATTTTGAACACTCTCGTCAGGAGATACTTAGTATTTTTTGCTGAACTCCATCAAATTAAAAAAAAAAAAAAAAATAGAGAAAAGTTGAAAAGCTGGGTACATTTTTTAATGGTTATGAATATTATAGGACTGTGTCTATGGTCGGTTGAGATACCTCCTCATCTCCGATAATTCACTTCCAAGTACACCAGAAAAAAGACCACCTGTTCAGAGCACCAACCAACCGATGACCCACCTTCTTTTCTCAATACACTTACTTATCACGTCAATCTTTCATACTTACACACCAGAAAAAAATCAAATATCCATAAAAAAATAACCATTAAGGTAAGAAAAAAAACAACGTATTTCAACTCGTCCACTCCCCACCACCCCTCACCTCGATCTTCATTCATCTAAACCTACGTTTTCAGTTCTCACATCCGATAAAGAGCAACTGAGAACTGACACGAGCAATAAGAGAGAAAAAATAAGGCGGTGATTTGGACACTGTAGCTGGCGAGGCTCATGGCTCACGTAAATGACCATTTTTTATCATTAGTATTTTTCCGACAGACACCCCTGCTTTTTAGTACGAGTATTTCGTTAAAAGATAAAAAGCAGTCGAGAATTCCTCGATTTGGAAATGTTATAGGTAGGTGATTTATTTCGTGGCCACGTCGCTCGTTTACTGGTGACTCTCTCGTTTACTGGTGACTCTCTCGGTCTATCCCGCGATCCGACGGCAATTCCTCTTCCAATCTTAGAGTATATTATCGGATAATGATTTTGAAAAGGGTTTAGCGTTACCGAGCAGCACATTAATCACGTTTTCAATACCAGAATATTACCACCCTTCCAATGTACCTAACTATGTACCTATGGGGCTATGGCTTACTTTGAGTGTGATGCAGTTCTTCAGGTGATGGACGATGATAAGTTGTGAATCATTATACCTACGAGTATTTTTTTAAACAAAAAATTAAA
This sequence comes from Planococcus citri, assembly GCF_950023065.1. Classification (NCBI taxonomy): domain Eukaryota; kingdom Metazoa; phylum Arthropoda; class Insecta; order Hemiptera; family Pseudococcidae; genus Planococcus; species Planococcus citri. Next base: position 19,049,496 of record NC_088679.1, on the reverse strand, counting down.
AAAATTTCCCATTTCCACTGACTTTTTCCATACAAAAAGGCGAAAAAAGATTGGAAAAAGGAACTACTTCTCCCATCAGTTTTTGATAAAAATAAACATATCAGGAGGCTTTTCCGTGTAAAAAAAACAAATTACCATCAATTACATTGTTAAATCAATTTTTAAATAATCAATCAGTCCACAATCCACTGTCCAATTTCCAATCCACGTACTCCACCGACCGTTGGAGTTAAGAATTACATTATTAAATGCCTAAATCACAACATGAATCGAATTGCGAATGTAAATACTGAATAGATAAAATTCATCATTTTTTTTCCGAAGCTTGGGTCACGCCATTTTAAAAATATACATCACAGATTACAACTCGCATATGAGTCTGGTTTTTCCAACGTATAGCCAAAAGACTTATTCAACAATAGCATTGAAAAATCATCCACCTACTTCATTAACTCGTTGATTTCTTTCCGATTTAAAATTCCTACAAGTATATAATTAACCCCAAGTATGTAGCAACCCTTGAAAAACCAAACGAACGAATTCAGCCAATTTCCCACTCGATAAATTATTCTGTGAACATTAACCTATTTTTACCTTCCATCTCGATGACATCGACATTCCGCAGTCGTGTTGTCCACAAACGTGTCTTTTAATTCAATTTCGAGCATTTTTAAACCCTAAAAGATTCGATTTTTTTACGAAAATGCTTATTCTTTGTAGATTTATTTCTCCGCTCTAGGGGGGGGGGGGGGTGGAGGGGAGGGCGCCACCCAAGCTACAAAAATTTTCGAGTAACTTTCAACTCAAAATGAAGGTCTCTGGTGAATTTGGTCAGAATTCGTCGACTTTTTTTTCTCGATTTACCCTACTACATAATACATATTATACATAGATAATGATCTCAAACTGCCAACATATTTTTCAAAAAAGTGATCGCATTTTGCGTATTGAAGACAGATTTACCAATAGCATGAAAATCAAATGCATGGGAATGCTGGCAGTAGGATGGATAGCTTTGATCATCTGTTTAACGGTACAAACTTTGGAGAATTCGGTGAGCATACGACTTTCACACAATAATAGGCCTATAGTTTAGTCAGTCAAATAATAACCAGCATATTGAGGAGCTCATTGCAAAAATAGCCCTTGTCGGTAGGTTCTTTTCTACACTGCATTGTATGGATGCATTAGTACAGGGGCGGACTGGCCATAAGAGCTACCGGGGAAATCCCGGGAGGGCTCCGAGAAGAATGTGGGCCCTTGAGTAGAAAGTGGGCCTTTTTTGTAAAAAATGGGTATAAATTTTTGGTAAAATTCAAAAGTATGCAACTTTTTTTGGTAATGACTAATGAGTAAGAGTTTGGGGGCCCCACAATCGGAAAGACTACGGAAAATGGGCCCTTTGTGTTTAAATAGGCCCCAATTTCTATCATTTCAAAGTAGGCCATTTTGGGCAAGTCTGCCCCTGACTAGTTTTAAGCAGTTTCTGCCACTAACACTGGTTTTGAACAGTGTCTGCCACTACCACTGGTTTTGAACAGTGTTTGTCACTACCACTGGTTATAAAACGTGTTTGTCACTACCATTGGTTTTAAACAGTGTTTGTCACTACCATTGGTTTTAAACAGTGTTTGTCACTACCACAGGTTACAAACAGTGTTTGTCACTACCACTGGTTTTAAACAGTGTCTGCCACTACCACAGGTTACAAACAGCGTTTGTCACTACCACTGGTTTTAAACAGTGTCTGCCACTACCACTGGTTTCAAACAGTGTTTGTCACTAGCACTGGTTATAAACAGTGTTTGTCACTACCACTGGTTTTAAACAGTGTCTGTCACAACCACTGGTTTTAAACAGTGTCTGTCACAACCACTGGTTTTAAACAGTGTCTGTCACAACCACTGGTTTAAAACAGTGTTTGTCACTACCACTGGTTATAAACAGTGTTTGTCACTACCACTGGTTATAAACGGTGTTTGTCACTACCACTGGTTTTAAACAGTGTTTGTCACTACCACTGGTTTTAAACAGTGTCTGTCACTACCACTGGTTTTAAACAGTGTCTGTCACAACCACTGGTTTAAAACAGTGTTTGTCACTACCACTGGTTTTAAACAGTGTCTGCCACTAACACTGGTTTTGAACAGTGTTTGTCACTACCACTGGTTATAAAACGTGTTTGTCACTACCACAGGTTTTAAACAGTGTTTGTCTCTACCACTGGTTTTAAACAGTGTCTGTCACTACCACTCGTTTTAAACAGTGTCTGTCACAACCACTGGTTATAAACAGTGTTTGTCACTACCACTGGTTTTAAACAGTGTCTGCCACTACCACTGGTTTTGAACAGTTTTTGTCACTACCACTGGTTATAAAACGTGTTTGTCACTACCACAGGTTTTAAACAGTGTTTGTCACCACCATTGGTTTTAAACAGTGTTTGTCACTACCACAGGTTTTAAACAGTGTTTGTCACCACCATTGGTTTTAAACAGTGTTTGTCACTACCATTGGTTTTAAACAGTGTCTGTCACAACCACTGGTTTTAAACAGTGTCTGTCACAACCACTGGTTTAAAACAGTGTCTGTCACAACCACTGGTTTAAAACAGTGTCTGTCACAACCACTGGTTTAAAACAGTGTCTGTCACAACCACTGGTTTCAAACAGTGTCTGTCACAACCACTGGTTTAAAACAGTGATTGTCACTACCACTGGTTATAAACAGTGTTTGTCACTACCACCGGTTTTAAATAGTGTCTGCCACTAACACTAGTTTTGAACAGTGTTTGTCACTACCACTGGTTATAAAACGTGTTTGTCACTACCACAGGTTTTAAACAGTGTTTGTCACTACCATTGGTTTTAAACAGTGTCTGTCACAACCACTGGTTTAAAACAGTGTTTGTCACTACCACTGGTTATAAACAGTGTTTGTCACTACCACTGGTTTTAAACAGTGTTTGTCACTCCCACTGGTTTTAAACAGTGTTTGTCACTACCACTGGTTTTAAACAGTGTCTGTCACAACCACTGGTTTTAAACAGTGTCTGTCACAACCACTGATTTAAAACAGTGTTTGTCACTACCACTGGTTATAAACAGTGTCTGTCACAACCACTGGTTTAAAACAGTGTCTGTCACAACCACTGGTTTCAAACAGTGTCTGTCACAACCACTGGTTTAAAACAGTGATTGTCACTACCACTGGTTATAAACAGTGTTTGTCACTACCACCGGTTTTAAATAGTGTCTGCCACTAACACTGGTTTTGAACAGTGTTTGTCACTACCACTGGTTATAAAACGTGTTTGTCACTACCACAGGTTTTAAACAGTGTTTGTCACTACCATTGGTTTTAAACAGTGTCTGTCACAACCACTGGTTTTAAACAGTGTCTGTCACAACCACTGGTTTAAAACAGTGTTTGTCACTACCACTGGTTATAAACAGTGTTTGTCACTACCACTGGTTTTAAACAGTGTCTGTCACAACCACTGGTTTTAAACGGTGTCTGTCACAACCACTGGTTTAAAACAGTGTTTGTCACTGCCACTGGTTATAAACAGTGTTTGTCACTACCACTGGTTTTAAACAGTGTTTGTCACTACCACTGGTTTTAAACAGTGTCTGTCACAACCACTGGTTTTAAACAGTGTCTGTCACAACCACTGGTTTTAAACAGTGTCTGTCACAACCACTGATTTAAAACAGTGTTTGTCACTACCAATGGTTATACACAGTGTTTGTCACTACCATTGGTTTTAAACAGTGTCTGTCACAACCACTGGTTTTAAACAGTGTCTGTCACAACCACTGGTTTAAAACAGTGTTTGTCACTACCACTGGTTATAAACAGTGTTTGTCACTACCACTGGTTTTAAACAGTGTTTGTCACTACCACTGGTTTTAAACAGTGTTTGTCACTACCACTGGTTTTAAACAGTGTTTGTCACTACCACTGGTTTTAAACAGTGTCTGTCACAACCACTGATTTAAAACAGTGTTTGTCACTACCAATGGTTATACACAGTGTTTGTCACTACCATTGGTTTTAAACAGTGTCTGTCACAACCACTAGTTTTAAACAGTGTCTGTCACAACCACTGGTTTAAAACAGTGTTTGTCACTACCACTGGTTATAAACAGTGTTTGTCACTACCACTGGTTTTAAACAGTGTTTGTCACTACCACTGGTTTTAAACAGTGTTTGTCACTACCACTGGTTTTAAACAGTGTCTGTCACAACCACTGGTTTTAAACAGTGTCTGTCACAACCACTGGTTTTAAACAGTGTCTGTCACAACCTTTGGTTTAAAACAGTGTTTGTCACTACCACTGGTTATAAACAGTGTTTGTCACTACCACTGGTTTTAAACAGTGTTTGTCACTACCACTGGTTTTAAACAGTGTTGGTCACTACCACTGGTTTTAAACAGTGTCTGTCACTACCACTCGTTTTAAACCTTGTCTGTCACAACCACTGGTTTTAAACGGTGTCTGTCACAACCACTGGTTATAAACAGTATCTGTCACTACCACTGGTTTTGAACAGTGTTGGTCACAACCACTGGTTTTAAACAGTTGCTGCCACTACCACTGGTTTCAAACAGTATCTGTCACTACCACTGGTTTCAGGAGCGGACTGACCATAAGAGCTACCGGGGAAATCCTGTTAGGCTCCGGAAAGAAAGTTGGCCCTGAGTAGAAAGTGGGCCCTTTCTGTGAAAAATGGATATAAATCTTTGATAAAATTCAAAAGTATGCAACTTTTTTCGGTAATAAGGGAGAGTTGGGGTGCCCAATGATCGGAAAGACTATGGAAAATGGACCCTTTATGTACAAATAGGCCCCAATTTTTATCATTTTGCGGTAAGCCCTTTTGGGCCAGTCCGCCCTTGCATCAGTATGATACCCCTCTAAAAGTTCATTCTAATAGTACCTAACAGGAATTTCTCAATTTGATAAAAAAAATCACTTTAAATACACCATACTAATTCATCAGGACTGTACAGTGGTTTTTTGTCTAGCTTGTTTTTTGTTTTCATTTTGGACAAGGGCTATTTTTGCAATGAGCTCCTCAATTCATTTCCAATCAAGGAAGTAGGTATTTTATTCTCTGTTTTTGTATCAGGTTTCTGAAATATCTTCCTCAGTCTACTCCGTGGTATTGGAATGTAAATATTCGCAAAGAAGTTCATCTTTTTCTCGGCCACAATCAAAGTGACGTGAATTTTGCAGTTATGAAAGTGCGTATATGTATCCAATATTGTCCAGAACGTTTGCGCTTTTTTCCAACGTCGCGTCGTCTTATCCAGCGTGAATTTCTTGAATCAAGTTACGAGAAAATGAGGAAGAGTTCATGTATTCATCGTCTAATTACCATAATTGTCGGTGTTGACTGTTGACCTGGAGAAATAAAGATGAATTTTGAAATAAATGGTGCTATCAGTTGAAAAAATTCATGATAAAGGAAACAACTTTTAAAAAAATGACGGATTTGTGCATTAAGTCGGATTAAATTCGAAAAAAAATGGAATTAAATTACAAATTTCAATTTTTTGAACCACTCTCAAAATTTTTTTCAGAGTTTCTGACTCTTAAAAATATTTTTCAAGTTTATTTTTGGAAACCCTTAAACGTATAGGTATATTTTTAAGGATTGGAAAGAAAAACAGTTTGGCTCGAGCGAAAGCTTTTGAAAATTTTTTGAGGCGTAGAACTTTAGCATAGGTAAGTATAAGAATGTTGATTCTCTAACTCAAAAAATTTACAAAATAATTTTTATAAAACTTCGAGTTGATACCTATACCGTATACCTATCTACTAATTTTATAGCAATTTCTGGGACAGTAAATCAGTTCGAGTGAGAAAAAAACGGAAGCATTTTAAAGTCTGCGATTCTAGAAAAATAACAATGAGTGACATTTTATAAAGTCAACATATCGAATTTTGAAAAATTAAGTCACACGATCCCAAAACCAACATAATTTTTCATCTATAGAGAGTCGATCTTCAAATCGAAAACTAACAGGAAATAATTTTTCTGTCTCGCGACATATTTTTTCTCAAATAAAAAACAAAAAATATTACTTTTTAGTTTCTATATAAACTTCAAGAATCAATGAATTAACCACCCCAAACACCTAATTAAATTTATCATCACGAAAATGTATGTAAGTATAAAGTTTAATCGACATAACATGTCAAGAAGTAGTCAAGTCGAACTTCATCGTACATTTAAATATTCCACCAAAGCACTAATTGACACATATTCTATATAATTATATTTTTCAAAACAAACAAAAACTGTGTTCGAGGTCAAGCCACTGAGTTCTTTTTTTGCAAACCGCTGCTAGCTGCTATAGGTAAGTTTTTCCCATCAAGTCTATCATTACCTACATTTCATCGTGATAATTTAATTGGTTCGTGAATCGTTTAACTACTTAGATACCTAATGTAATTTGTCTTCTGTTCAGTTGACAAGCGCAACATGTGACAATCAAATTTTGCAAAAATTGGCCCATGCATGTTTGAATAATTTTTCGAGACAGTTTTCAAGCTTCCGCAATGCAGATTACTTTACGCGAACAACTGGTGAAAATAATCAAACAATTTTTCGGCCGAGAAAATATCTTCGGTTACGAGACGACTTTAGCCAATCAACTCTTCCTGCTTTATTGTTTCTGCGGTAAAATTTATTTCACTCGTAAGATCACTAATTCGTTCAGATTTATATGGACACTGTTCAATTTGAGCGGTTTACTCGTTGGTTACGTGATCGCGGGGGCATTTTTACTCCACGATAAAGAACCCGATATTTCGATGCAGTTGCTTATGATAAATGTGATGGCAAATTCAACCCTGATGGGATTCTTCATACCTTTAATCACGTTTCTGTATCGCGACAATATCGAACAATGTATTCGCGATATTGACCGAATTTTCCGAAACAGATCCTCGCATCAGGAGGATAAACTCGACTTATGGAAATACGTTCTCAGGAATATTGTGATCGAACTCATCAGCGGTGCTGTATTCGCCAACGTTTGCTTATGCGATGTTCTCGTTTTCAACGAAGAGGAAAAAATTAAAGATTACACGTATTATTTGTACCCTTTTCCCAATACGGAGCTAACTGGCACCTTGACAATTTTCCTAATCAATACCGCTCTGTCTCACGTTATTTTATCATCGCAAGCTTTCGCAGCATTGTCATCTATGGCCATTATATTAATCTGGAGGGTCATTTGCAATGCACAGTTGAAGAAAGCGAGAAAAAAATTGGATTACAGGTCAGCCATTTTGAGCTCGTTTATTGAGGAAAATTATCACATGTACGGTTTGTCCAGATATGCAGAAAAAACATTCGAGAAAATTACAATAGAAGGAATACGGGATGTCCAGCAAATCACTCGGTCATTCTCATTGCCTAAGACGCAAATACTTCTTGTACATATCAATGTCTAGGTGTATCCTGAATTTATAACTAAAATGTGATCATTTGTTCGCAGATTGATTGAAAGTCTACGAAAATTTTATCAGTTGTTCTGTTCGTCAGCTGTTCCGGTAACTATCATAGGCGTTATAGTTCAATTACATACAATTGTGTCAGTAAGTGCTCTTCAAGCATTCATTACAGAATAGATTGATCTGACAAAAGGCTAGTAAAAGGAAATCACGATGTCCTTCTATTGATAATTCTGTAGTACCTAATTCAAACAATTAAAATTTACATTTAGAATTTTATTGTTCTCAAGTCACAATTGCTGAATCAGTTCATTTTGATTTAAAAAAATTGATTTCGATATTACTCGAAAACTCGATGATGACTTTGCCCTCGCAGTATTAAAAACCCATTCGCATATAGGGTCAATGGGTCATGTGATCCAAAATTTTTGAAAACAGAAAATTCAAGTTTCATCGTGTAAGTTTTTGCACGATTTCAAGCCCTACTAAAGGCGTTTCACGTTATTGCTTTGCTTTCAATTTTTTTCATACATTCTGAATTCTTTGGCCATTTTTGTTTCGTATATGGTATACCTAGCTTTTTGTCAGACGAACTTCATTGCCAATTGAATAATACATCACATACGTACACACATTAATCAATTTAGTCAAGTATACTCATCTGTTCCTGAATTAAATTTTTTTTAAATCATAGACCAATTTACCGTGGGCAGTCAAGATTAAAGGAATTGGCATGATGGCTGCTGTAGCTTACCCCTTACTACTCGTCTGTTGGATTGGAGAGACGCTCGAAAATTCGGTATTTTTCTTTCAATAGTAATTTCAGTTGTAAATCAGAGTGTCCAACCAATCTTTGTGAAGGGGAAACCAAAAAATACAATGGAACTTCGTCCTTGTACAAAGGTCAAGGAATTTGTTTCAAGCAATGAATATTTGCTCAATTTTATGATTTTTCTGACTAAAAAAATATATGTAAGCGAATCTTTGAATTGTATGTAATTGGAATACGAAAGACCTGGAGACGGGCTTGCTGAGGCAATGAGAAGAAGTGAAATACCTCTTCGCTAGGGTAATTCTTATTTGTACACGATGCATTTTTTTTCGGATTTCGTCGCTCCCAATACCTAGTTCAATTCGTAATCCCCAAAAAATTAGATCCTGAACATTTTTGCTCAAAAAGTTTATTTTGATCCGGGCTTTAAGGCACCCCATTTTCTTCTAGGTTCAATAGGGAAACATAGGTACATACAGTGAAATTTTTTTTTTCTTTCCATAGAATTATAATTTGAAAGAATCCGTTTTTACTTTAAAAACTCAAAACATAAGTGTAGGATGCATTTTTGATCCGAAAAATTGATTGGGGGGCTGGGGATAAAATCACTTGAATCAATTTAGCAAAAAGTATGACATTTGTATGGCCAAGTTTGCATTTTTGTAAGACATTTTTTAAAATAACTGTTGCAGAAAAAGATACATTTCATCACTATAAAAATTCAAATTTGATTATTTTTTTTTCTTAGAAAAAACAAAATTTTTAAAAATTTACATCAGGGTCATTCCACGTCAATTGGACCAAGTAGTGGTAGGGGGGTTCGGCGATTTTTTTGAAATTTTTCCTGTGGAAAGACCTTCCGAAGGGATGACCGATGGCGCAAATCGCAGCCTTCTAGCCCATTTTTAAAGGCAGCCAGGAGGTGTCAAAGTTTTCAGTGAACCTAAAATATCATCCATTTCAGCATTGGATTACTCGATAACCGCGACACCTACCAAAATGGAACATTTTCCAATAATTAGGGGTTTTGGAAGGCTTTTTGGTGATATCATAAAAATCAGTGTTGCCACTTTTTTTCGTACAAAAAATTAGCTCAATAAGTTTCGAAACGTAGTTTTCATATCGTTCCGACGCTCAAAAATTCTGAAAAAAATATACTATGGACAACTTTTCATGCTGAACAGCATGTTAAAAAATTGGGATGGTAACATGTTGCAAAGTTGATTTTAAAAAATTTGAAGTTTGCAAAAAAATGCGATTTTTTGATTTAAAAGATGAAAAAAAGCTTTTATCAGTGAAGTTGACCCATTTGACCCCTATTTTTACGTATCTGTTGAAAAAGTTGAAAAAACCCTTTCACTCGATGAAATGAACTCCTCACAAAAAAATCAAAATTCGAAAAGATTCAAAAAATAAACGAATTTTTACTTTTTTGTTGTGAGTGTAATTTTTATCAACTTTTTCATGAAATACGTCAGAAAGAGGTGAAAATAAGACAACTGAATAAATTTCAACTTTTTTTGATGTTTGAAATTGAAAATTGAATTTTTTCGAATTTTGATTTTTTTGTGAGGAGTTTATTTCATCGAGTGAAAGAGTTTTTTCAACTTTTTCAACGAATACGTAAAAATAGGGGTCAATGGGCCAACTTCACTACTAAAAGCTTTTTTTCATGTTTTAAATCAAGAAATCGTATTTTTTTGCAAACTTTAAACTTTTTAAAATCAACTTTGCAACATGTTACCATCCCAATTTTTTAACATGCTGTTCAGCATGAAAAGTTGTCCATAGTATATTTTTTTCAGAATTTTTGAGCGTCGGAACGATATGAAAACTACGTTTGGAAACTTTTTGAGCAAATTTTTGGACGAAAAAAATGGCAACACTGATTTTTATGATATCACCAAAAAGCCTTCCAAAACCCCTAACTATGGGAAAATGTTCCATTTTGGTAGGTATCGCGGTTATCGAGTAATCCACTGTTGAAATGGATGATATTTTAGGTTCACTGAAAACTTTGACACCCCCTGGCTGCCTTTAAAAATGGTCTAGAGGGCTGCGATTTGCGCCATTGGTCATCCCTTCGGAAGGTCTTTCCACGGGAAAAATTTCAATAAATTAGCCGAACCCCCCTACCACTTCAGGGTGCCATTGACGTGGAATAACCCAGCATCAACATTCAGCACAAACGTGAAACTCCAAATAAAACTTAGATACAGGGGCGAAGCAAACCAATTTTACCGTAGGAGGGGGGGGCTAAGATTTTGAAAATGCTAATTACAAAAATTGAAAGATATAGATGAAAAATGATTAGATAAACTGATATTGATTTTGAAGAAATTTTCGAAATTTGGAAACATCAAGAGAATCTCAAAATTTTGCCGAAGCGGAGCGAGAGTAAAATTTTTTGAAAAGTAATGGCTTTTAACAATATTTTAAACACAATTTTTGCTTGAAATTTAAATTTTTTTTCAAGCGATTTCTGACCAAAAGTATGACTTTTCTTCGACTTGTATGACTGCAAATCTCAAAGTACATATGACTTTCGTACGACTTGAATGACTTAGACCCGGGAGACACCCTGGATTAAGAGTAAATTTTGGTCTCGTCGACTTTTTTTCATCATAAAACTGGAAAAACCGTCTGGGGTAAACATCGCAGAATAATTTTGACCTTAGAAGGCTCGTGGGGGGGGGGCAGGAGTTTCACGAGTCCCAAACTTTTTTTAATTAGGAAACTTTGCAGAATTCGGGAATTTTTCTGTCTGAAAAGTCGAAGTAAATACTCAAACTGTATTTGGGATACGCAGGACTCGAGATAGACTAATGAGCGGGTGAGGAGAGGGGTCAAATGCTCCAAAATTTTGAAAATGGGTAATTTTGTAATTTTAGTACGTTTTGTCATCACATTGACTTCTTAGATTCTATGAGTAAGGGATACGAACCCCGAAAAAAAATGTTGACCCCCGTGTGACCCCTTACTACAGATGACGTTGAATCCTCCACCCGTACATCTTTATTTTATATGATGCAGATCTGATGGAAAATGTTAAAAACATGTTTCGGAAAAGCGAGGAAATTCCATTACTAATTGACTTGGACACTCTGTGAATGTCACTTCAGATAAGATAATTGACTATAGATATTTGTTGTTTGTTTTCAAATAGATGTCGTTGGTCTCGTTTTCAGTCTACTCGATGCCATGGTATTGGAGCAAAAATTTTCGTCAGAACACCCACCTGTTTCTTTGCCAAACGCAACACGATCTGAATTTCACTTCCATAAAGGTTTATCCGATGTTGCTGAGAACATTTTCACGTTTTTGTCATTTCGTTTCATCGACTGTGAATTTTCTACATCAATTGAGTCGGTAGTCGTTCCAGATATCCTGAAAACAAACACAGAAATGCAAAAATGTTATCGTTATGTAATAGGTAATATGTATATGTACATGTTTGTATCAAATGTACCTATCTATTATATACAGATCTGTGCTCATATATACTCATTGATGGGAGTGTCTAATCATCAGAGGGATACTCAGAACGAATGATCGACTACAAAATTGTATGTACATTTTGATCAAACTTTCGTGTGCTAGATTTCAACTGATTTTTTACAAATTCGTATCAGTAGAACAAGATATTTTCCAAAACAGATTTTCGTTTTAAAAAAATCAGTCACCTGAATTCTTGAGAAATATACCCACCAAATCATTCAAGGCACGTAAAGAAATTGGGCGAGAGGGGAAGGGGGTCGTTCAAAAACTTCTACAAAGCATAAGCTCAAGCCCACATAATGTCCGGAGTACGACAATAGGAATAATTGCACACCACCGCCGATCCTCCGAGGTAAAAGGACATTTGCGCACACTTTCCCTTTCGTTTGAAAAGGTATAGGACACTTGCGCACACCATGTCAAATGGAGGACATTTGCGCACATTTAATGAATTTTCGGCAGTGGTTCCCAAACGAAGAAATATTTTATTTAAGCGAGCATTAAAATAAAAAAATAAGTTCACATTCGTATTCAGCGACCTCGAAAACATACCATTCGATATATCACTCGACTTTTTAAAATGTTGACTCCCTTTTTGGGGCACAGAGGAACATTGAGAGGTTGGACATAAAAAATAAGTTCATTCATATTCGTTCTCAGCAACCTCGGAAAACATACCTTTCCATAGTATCACCGATTTTTCACAATTTTTCAAAATGTTGGTCCTCTTTTTGGGACACAGAGTGGCTTTGAGGCATTTTAACCAGAAAATAAGTTCATATTCGTATTCAGTGACCTCGAAAACATACTATTCGATATATTGCACGTCCAAATTCGTTTATCAAATAGGTATATGATTCAGTTGTGTGTAACTTGTAAAATCAAGCACCCCTCGCCCCCCACTAATCACCGGGGATGGTTGAAGAATGGAGATCAATCGATGGTGGTTTGATTAGTAGTTGGGTGGTTATTTTCGTCAACATTTTGGAAAACCCTGACATAAAATGAACATTGTGCGCAAATGTCCTGTTTTCCGAAAAAATCCATTAATCATTTCTCGTCCTATTGTTATAAAACTGTGCGCAAATGTCGTACAATTTTCTCCTTCAAACAATAGGTGTGCGCAAATGTCCTATAGCCTCCTCCGAGACAGCATTTTTCTTAAAAGGGACATCCTAACAAACATTTTAAAGCAAACTCGCCAAAAACAAGTTTGCCTTACTGACAAAATGGCCGCCATTTTGAGTGACACGTCAGCCGAAATCGCAGATTTTGTTCTCCAACAGTGGACTTCGCACGTAATTTTTTTGAACTAGGTACTTAAACAACGCTAGATCGAAAGAGCGTGTGAAAATGTATCATCAGCTAAAATTTAAAGTGCTGAAGAGCAGTTTTAGATTTTTGGCGAATTTTTCAAAATAAAATTCAGGCCAAAAACGAGAAAAAAAAATCAAAATTTTATCATTGACTTAGAAAGCTGAACCGGATATACTGTATTGTCAACCTGCCTAATCGATTGGAAAAAGTTTCAAACTGTTTTGAACAGTGGTGGAGCCTCCAGCAGAGTTTCGACACTTGAAATTTCATCAAATGACGTTGGAAATCTGAAATTCATGCTGCACTCCAACTAAGTCGACTGCTTAAAACATATTTAATAACTTGAAAAAAAAGTTTGGCTCGAGCGAAAGCTTTTAAAATTTTTTTGAAACTTTGAACTTTGGCATCTGAGTAGTTTATTTCTCCAACTTGAAAAATTTTACAAAATGATTTTTCTAAAACTTCGAGTAGGTAGTTAGGTACCACTACCCACCTACCACCTAAACAGATATTTCAAAAACAAAAAATCAATTCTAGTGAGAAGGAAAGCGGAAACGTTTTGAAATCTGCGATTCAAGAAAAACAACGAGTAATATTTATGAAAAATAAGGTAAACACATCGAATTTTAAAAAATTTAGTCATATGTATAATTATGGTTCCAAGATTAACAAAAATTTTCCATCAAGAGAGTCGATATTCAAATAGAAAAAAAATAGGAAATAATTTTTCATCTCTTATTTAATTCATAAACTTCAAGAATCAATGAATTAACCATCCAAACACCTAATTAAATTGATCATCACGAAAATGTAAACAGTTTAATCGACAAAACATGTCAAGAAGTAGTAAAGTCGAACTTAATCGTGTTGATTGACACATGTTCTACGTAATTATATTTTTCAAAACAAATAAAAACGGCGTTCGAGGCTAAGCCCCTGAATTTCAATTTTGCGAACCGCCGTTGGTAAGTTTTTTCCATCAAGTCTTATCATTACCTATCTGCATTTCATCGTGATAATTTAATCGGTTCGCGAATCTTGTAAACTAGATAACGTAATTAGTCTTCTGTTCAGTTGACCAGTACAATATTTGACAGTCAAATTTTGCAAAAATTGGCCCATATTTGAGCACTTTTTCGAGGCAGTATTCAAGCTTACGCAATGCAGATTACTTTACGCGAACAACTGGTGAAAATAATCAAACAATTTTTCGGCCGAGAAAACATCTTCGGTTACGAGACAACTTTAGCCAATCAACTCTTCCTGTATTATTGCTTCTGCGGTAAATTTTACTTCACTCGTAAGATCAATAATTCGTTCAGATTTATATGGATGCTGTATAATTTGAGTTGTTTACTGGTCACTTATGTCCTCGTGGGGGCATTTTTAATCCATGACAAAGAACCCGATATTTCGACGCAGTTATTTATGATAAACGTGATGGTGAATTCAACCCTGATGGGATTTTTCATACCTGTAATTACATTTCTGTATCGCGACGATATCGAACAATGTATTCGCGATATTGACCGAATTTTACAAAACAGATCCTCGCATCAGGAGGAGAAACTCGACTTATGGAAATACGTTAACAGCTATATCGTGATCCAACTCATCAGCGGTACTGTATGGGGCAACGTTTGCCTATGCGATGTTCTCATTTTCTACGAAGAGGAAAAGGTTAAAAATTACACGTATTATTTGTTTCCTTTTCCCAATACGGAGCTGATTGGCACGTTGACAATTTTCCAAATCAATACCACTCTGTCTAACTTCATTTTATCATCGCAAGCTTTCGCGGGATTGTCATCTGTGGCCATTATACTACTCTGGGGTGTCATTTGTAAGGCACTGTTGAATAAAGCGAGCAAAAAATTGGACTACAGGTCAGCCCTTTTGAGCTCCCATATTGAGAAAACTCATCATATGTATGGTGTGTCCAGATACGCGGAAAAAACATTCGAGAAAATTACAATAGAAGGAATACGCGATATCCAGCAAATCACTCGGTCATTATCTAACAAGGGAACAACCTGAATCGACAGAAACGGAAATAAACGAATCAATGCTAGATCGAAAAGGAGACCACCTCAGGACCCCAAATCCAAAATTTCAAGTGCTCAAGTTGATTTCTCGATTTTTGGCGAATTTTTGAAAATTGAAAAATCCGAAAAATTATCAATTACATAATACCAAAAATAGAAAATATTGACGAAAAATGGAATTTTCTCGGGAAGTGGTTCAGATGGCGTCCCTAACTCATTTACGACTATCAAAATTCGTAAAACCTCAATTCGAGTCGTTCTGGAGCCTCCAGCGATTTTTTATCATTTCTCCAGAAACTTGAAATTGCTGTAGAACGGCTAAAAATCAACTTTAGCACAAATAACTTTATTTGGGGCCTATGTGGGCTGCCTTTAACCATTTTTTGCGGTTGTCGTGGCAAAAGATGGAATATTCAATATTTTCAAATTTTGTCATTTTTTCCAGTGGTCAAAAATACACATCTGAACCGGCAGACGCCGATTTTCGCGACACCCGCAAAAAATGGTTAAAGGCAGCCCACATAGGCCCAAAATAAAGTTATTTGTGCTAAAGTTGATTTTTAGCCGTTCTACAGCAATTTCAAGTTTCTGGAGAACTGATAAAAAATCGCTGGAGGCTCCAGAACGACTCTAATTGAGGTTTTACGAATTTCGATAGTCGTAAATGAGTTAGGGACGCCATCTGAACCACTTCCCGAGAAAATTCCATTTTTCATCAATATTTTCTATTTTTGGTATAAATTGATAATTTTTCGGATTTTTCAATTTTCAAAAATTCACCAAAAATCGAGAAATCAACTTTGGCACTTGAAATTTTGGATTTGGGGTCCTGAGGTGGCCTCCTTTCGATCTAGCATTGATTCGTTTATTTTCGTTTCTGCCCGTTCAGGTAGTTCCTTTGTAAGGCGCGAATACTTTTTGTATTAATCGTCTATCCTGAAATTATAACTAAAAATGTGATCATTTGTTCGCAGATTGATTGAAAGTTTACGAAAATTGTATCAATTGTTCTGCTCGTTATCTGTTCCGGTGAGCATCATAGGCCTTATAGTACAATTACATACAATTGTATCGGTAAGTACTCTTCAAGCTGTCATTAGGGAACAGATTATTCTGACAAAAGGCTAGTAAAAGTAAATCAGCATGCCCACAGTCCAGTCTCATAAAAACCTGGCGATTGGTAAAATTTAAGGAAGTACATACGGATTTCGCGATTTTAGACTAAAAATTTAATCGGAAGAATTTTTAAAATTAAATTAAATTAACCATCCCATAATTGATAAATCTGTGGTAATTCAAGCAATTAAAACTTACATTTAGAATTTCATTCCACCTAATAGTCCGGCATATGACAATAGGAGTAATTGCACCCCCCCCGCCGATCCTCCGGTACAATATTTTTCTTAAAGGGGACATCCTAAGGAACATTTTAAAGCAAACTTGCCAAAAAAAAAGTTGGCCTTACTTACAAAATGGCGGCCATTTTGATTGACAGGTCAGCCGAAATCGCAGATTTTGCGTTTTAATATAGGACTTGCACGAACTTTTTCAAACTTTACAGAGGTAGATCGAAAGATCATGCAAAAATTTATCACCTGCCGAAATTTCAAGTGCTAAAGTGCGTTCTTCGATTTTTGGTGAATTTTTGAAAATCGAATTTAGGCCAAAAATGAGGGAAAAAATCAACATTTTACCAAATTGACCAAAAAAGCTGAAATTTGGGATACACCCTATTTTCGACATGCCAAATCGATTGGAAACGGTTTCAACTCGTTTTGAGCAGTTCTGAAGCCTCCAGCAGATTTTTGAAACTCGAAATTCCCACAAAATTCCATCAAATTGGAGTTGTAAAGCTAAAATTTATTCTAAAAACTAATTTCAATACGCTACGAAATACTGCAGGTGAATTTCAAGTCGTTTTGGATCCTCCAGCGACTTTTTGAAAATTCCTGAAGCCTCCAGTAGATTTTTGAAACTTGAAATTTCCCCAAAATATCATCAAACTAAGATGGAGAGTCGAAATTCATTCTGCAAACTAATTTCAATACACTACGAAGTTGACTGCTGGTGAATTTCAATTCGTTTTGGATCCTCCAGCGACTTTTTGAAAATTCCTCAAGCCTCCAGCAGATTTTTGAAACTTGAAATTTTCACAACAAATGGACATGGAAAGCTGAAATTTACTCTACACTCCAATTTTAACACCTTCTGAAAACGACTTCTGGTGGATTTCAAGTCATTTTAGAGCATCCGACGACTCTTTTGAAAATTACTGGAGTCTCCAGTAGATTTTTGAAACTTGAAATTTCCCCAAAATATCATCAAACTAAGATGGAGAGTCGAAATTCATTCATGCAAACTATGGTAATTTCAATACGCTACGAAGTTGACTGCTGGTGAATTTCAAGTCGTTTTGGAGCCTCCAGCGACTTTTTGAAAGGTCGTATGACGTTTTTTTGGAAAATTGAAATTTCCTAAAAGTAGCTGGAAGCTTCAAAACCATTTGAAACCACCATGTCGTCTACGAAGTAAATTTCAGCTGGCCAACTCCATTTGATAAATTAATGTTGGGGAAATTTCAAGTTTCAAAAATCTACTGGAGGCTCCAGTAATTTTCAAAAAAGTCGCTGGAGGCCCTACAATGACTTTGAACCCACTTGAAGTCGTCTTCAGAGGGTGTTAAAATTGGAGTGTAGAGTAAATTTCAGATTTCCATCTTCATTTGATGAAATTTTGTGAAAATTTAAAGTTTCAAAAATCTGCTGGAGGCTTCAGGAATTTTCAAAACGTCGCTGGAGGCTCGAAAACGACTTGAAATTCACCTGCAGTACTTTGTAGCGTGTTGAAATTGGTTTTTAGAATAAATTTCAGCTTTTGCTTCAAAACTCCAATTTGATGGAATTTGTGGGAATTTCGAGTTTCAAAAATCTGCTGGAGGCGCCAGAACTGCTCAAAACGGGCTGAAACCGTTCCCAATCGATTTGGCATGTCGAAAATAGGGTATATCCCAAATTTCAGCTTTTTTGGTCAATTTGGTAAAATGTTGATTTTTTCCCTCATTTTTGGCCTAAATTCGATTTTCAAAAATTCACCAAAAATCGAAAAACGCACTTTAGCACTTGAAATTTCGGCAGGTGATAAATTTTTGCATGATCTTTCGATCTACCTCTGTAAAGTTTGAAAAAGTTCGTGCAAGTCCTATAATAAAACGCAAAATCTGCAATTTCGGCTGACCTGTCAATCAAAATGGCCGCCATTTTGTAAGTAAGGCCAACTTTTTTTTTGGCAAGTTTGCTTTAAAATGTTCCTTAGGATGTCCCCTTTAAGAAAAATACTGTCCCGGAGGATCGGCGGGGGGGGGGTGCAATTACTCCTATTGTCATATGCCGGGCTATATGTTACAATTGCTGAATCGGTTCTTTTGAAATTATAAAATTTATCCTGAGATTACCTACCTACCTGAAAACTCGATGATAACTTTGCCTTCACAGAAAGAAAAACCCATTAGCAAATAGGGTCATGTGCCCTAAAATCTTTGAAAACAGAAAAATTTTACTCTAAGTGCCTAGCTTTTCGTCAGATGAACTTATTCATTGTCAATTAAATAACGCATCACATACACAAATAATCTTAATCAATTATTAATACTCATCTGATCAAATTTATGAATTGAATAAAAATTTCCAGACCAATTTACCGTGGGCAGTCAAGATTAAAGGAATCGGTATGATGGTTGCTGTAGCTCACTGCATACTACAAATCTGTTGGATTGGAGAAACCCTCGAAAATTCGGTAACTTATTTTTCTTTCTACAGTATAAATTCAGTTGTAAATCAGAGTGTCCAACCAATCTTTGGGAAGGGGAAACCAAAAAAAGTACTCTCTCACTCCAAAATGAGAGCATATCATACAGAAAATAAGGAGACACTAAATCGAGGGGTGGAATATCGAGAGGGTGGAAAAGAAGCGTTTTCGCTCCACAGTTGAAAAAAAATGCTCTCAGCAGCAATTTCTCCAGTCGGAAGGAAGGGGGGAAGTGAAAGTTGACAATATTTTTACCATCTCAATAGCCACCCAGATTTTTCTCTCCAATTCCATGCGTCATAAACACACAGTCGAAAGTTTGTAAATCAAATGATGAAATTTGCTGCTGATGACGTTGGAAAATATCTCAAAAATGATGAGAAATTGTTTCGGCAAGAGGAGGGCGACTTAACTCCACTGATTGACTGGACACTCCATGAATTTCACTTCAGATGAGACCATTGACTATTTGTTGTTTTTTTTTCAAACAGCTGTCGTTGGTCTCGTTTTCAGTCTACTCGACGCCATGGTATTGGAGCAAAAATTTTCGTCAGAACACTTACCTGTTTCTTTGCCAAACCCAACACGGTCTGAATTTCACTGCCATCAAAGTTTATCCGATGTTGCTGAGAACGTATTCACGTTTTGGCAATTTCGTTCAATCGACTGTGAATTTTCTACATCAATTGAGCCAGTAGTGATTCATAATACGTGTCCTAAAAATATACACAAAAATTTTAAAAATTTATTGCTTTGCATTAGACACATTATACACGTTTGTATCTACTTACTTATTACATATTTATGCAAATGTGTGCTCATATACTCATTGGGGTGTCATCTAAATCATCAGAGGGATATTCAGAACAAAATGATAACGACTACTTAAAATGACACATTTTGATCGAACCTTCTCGAGTGAGACATTATACCTTTCCTACTGATTCTTCTACAAAGCGTAGCAAAAGCCCTCATATTATTCCGAGGGAGCAGATTTTTCAATTTTAGGTGAATTTTTGAAAATCAAATTTAGGCCAAACATGAGGGGAAAAAATCAAAATTTTACCAAATTGACCTAGAAAGCTGAAATTTGAAATATGCCTTATTTTCGACCAACCAACTAGTTTGGAAACGGTTTCAAATCGTTTTGGGCAGTTCTGGGGGCTTCGAGCAGAACTTGAAATTTTCACAATACATATTTCATCAAATGACGTTAGAAATCCGAATTTCGCGCTGCACTCCAATTCAAGCACACTATTAAGTCGTCTGCTGATGGGTTTAATCAAGATCATTTGGAGACTCCATGGACTTTTTGAAAATTCTTAGTGACTCTGATAGATTTTTGAAGCTTCAAATGTCTAAAAAATTCCATTAGGTGGAGTTGGAAAGCCGAAATTCACTCTGCGCAGTACGAGGTAAAGTTAATTCGGACACATTTTGTGGTATTTTTCAAAAACAGAAGTTCCTAAAAAGCTATTGAAGGAGGCTTCAAAACGGATTGAAACTGCCTGCAATCCACCTCAGAATAATGTCAAAAATACTGGGTAAACTTAATTTCATCTTTATTGTACCCCAAACGGAGGAGGAAGGGTAATTTTGCAAATTTTTATAGAAGTATGAAACTGTTGGACAAAAATGTGTTTCAGACTCGAATACACTGATTTTGAGAAAAATATTAGTGGGTATAGGCATGCTTTATCGGCCATGAAGGTACAAAGAAACCACTTGCGATCGACTTGGAGCGAATTTCAGATTTCCAACTCTGTTTGGTAAAGTTTTATGGAAATTGCGAGCATTGAAAATCTGCTGGAGGTTTCAGTAGTTTCCATCAAGTCACTGCAGGCTCCAAAACGACTTGAAATTCACCTGCAGTTAATTTCAAAGCATAATGAAATTATTTCAAGTTCACAGAATAAATTTTGGATACCCGACTGTATTATTGATGAAATTTTGTGGAAATTTTAAGTTTAAAAATATGATTGCGGATTTGGGATCATCATGCGTTCAATTCCAGCTGCCAAACTAATAACTAACAATATGCCAACTTTACTTTTCAATCTATGAGCATTGCATTGCCACAATTTTTTCACTGGTCACACTCGATTCTACCACCTGCCTTGGGAAAAACTGAAGATGGAAGTTAACTTCACCTCATTACACAATTTTGGGAAAAACCAACATAGTGGTGTAATTAAAAGAGTTATCGAGAATTGATACATACATAATTTCCAAAATTGTGTCAAAATATTCACAAGATGGATGTATCAAAATATGACTCATTTGTTGGATGTGCAGTGCTCAGTGACAAGGTTGGTGTCACTCGATATTCTTTACCGTCATTATACTTACTCAATTCTCTCTGCTGAATTGTTTGCAATTAAATTAGCAGTTCAGCAAAAAATCTCGCCTGTTATACCTAAATATATTATTTTATCCTACTAGTAGAATAAAACACTACTTTATTCACTCTCGCTAGTCGCTCGAGTAATTAAATGCGCGTTTTCTTCCCGCGTTTGGATAAAATATGTTATTCAACTAGTGAAATAAAGTGATTTTCGACGATTTTTAATTACTTCCCTCGCTCTGCTCGGGAAATAAACCTCAAAAATCGTCAAAAATCACTTTATTTTACTAGTAGGATAAAATACCATTATGATATTCGTATCTAGTCACATTTCGCTAAAAATGTCTGAAAATTGTAATTTTTGGGGTTGGTACAATTTTTTTCAATTTCTCGGAAGTCTGCTTTTCTTTCAGAAATCATCAGAAAGTCACTTTTTTTCATTGAAAGTTGCCCAACATTTTTTGCTAATCTCTCATTCTTACTGACTCAGCAAGTGAACTTCATCATCCTTATACATTAAAAGAATTTTAAGTTGTTGAAAACGTGAAAAACCTGGTGACAATCCGCCAGCCTCTCCTACTGAACCGATTTTGCTCAATTTTTTTTAAAAATGTTCCTTATCACATGTAGATGTGTTATGAAACATTTAAAATTCAAAATTATTCATTTTGAGTCCAAAAAATTAAAAAAAATGCATTTTTTTGGACAATTTTAACTTTGATTTGCGGCCGAATATTTTAATTTGCTAGGCATTTCATTTATTCAACATGGATATCAAAAAGGGCTTTATACGAGTAGGGTCGATGAAGTTGATTTTAGCATTTATGTTCACTTTAACCTCGAATTGAACCATCCAAAGAGAATTTCGAAATGAACCCTCAATTTGGGGAGAAGGTGCGAAACGTGCAATTTCGAAAAATTCAATGTGGGTTTTATTTATCATCAATAGTAAACAAAATATCAAACTATCAAACGGATCTTCATGAAGTTTGGTTTATTTTCTTGGAAAACCTTCAGTGAAAGGGAAACAATTAAGCCCGCGCGTAGTGAGGGAAGAAGCTTTCAAAATTTGTATTTTGATAGGTGAAAACACAATGTTTTTTACATTAGGAAGAGTTTGATTTTTTCGGTTTCAAAATCTTAAAATTTCAATGACGATTTTTTAAAAATACCAAGTTTGTAAAAAAGGCAAGCAGACCCCGAAAAACCGAGGGCAAAAGCTTTCAAAAATTGGTATTTTTATATGTGAAAAAGCTTTGTTTTTTTTTATGCGAGGAGTCGATTTTTTTGGTTTCAAAATTTTAGAATTCGAATGATGGTTTTTTAGAAATTTCAATGTCAAAAAAGAAAAGCAACTTAGGTCTGAACGATGAATTTCAAAAAGTAAAAAACGTTTATTCATTTATTCAACATGGATATCAAAAAGGGCTTTATACGAGTAGGGTCGATGAAGTTGATTTTAGCATTTATGTTCACTTTAACCTCGAATTGAACCATCCAAAGAGAATTTCGAAATGAACCCTCAATTTGGGGAGAAGGTGCGAAACGTGCAATTTCGAAAAATTCAATGTGGGTTTTATTTATCATCAATAGTAAACAAAATATCAAACTATCAAACGGATCTTCATGAAGTTTGGTTTATTTTCTTGGAAAACCTTCAGTGAAAGGGAAACAATTAAGCCCGCGCGTAGTGAGGGAAGAAGCTTTCAAAATTTGTATTTTGATAGGTGAAAACACAATGTTTTTTACATTAGGAAGAGTTTGATTTTTTCGGTTTCAAAATCTTAAGATTTCAATGACGATTTTTTAAAAATACTAAGTTTGTAAAAAAGGCAAGCAGACCCCGAAAAACCGAGGGCAAAAGCTTTCAAAAATTGGTATTTTTATATGTGAAAAGCTTTGTTTTTTTTTATGCGAGGAGTCGATTTTTTTGGTTTCAAAATTTTAGAATTCGAATGATGGTTTTTTAGAAATTTCAATGTCAAAAAAGAAAAGCAACTTAGGTCTGAACGATGAATTTCAAAAAGTAAAAAACGTTTATTTTTTAAGTATGTGAGGAGTGCATTTTTTGATACGTAAAATTTGCCAGATTTATCAAAATTTAATGGTTTTTTCAAAATCTGACAACTTTGGGGGGAGAATACACAACCTTACTTTCTTTCCTCTCGGTTTGTAGAGACAGTTCTTATTGAGGACTTTTTGCAGCTGTTATTGGGAATTGAATGATGGTACCTTGATGCTCGCATTTTTGTCTCAGGCTAAAATGTTTAACATAACCACCTGAGCTCTGAGGGAAAATCTGAGGAGGAGTGTACAATTCTTTACAAAAAATTGCCCACAAAATATACGAGGGGATTTGAGTATTAAGAAAATCCGGTCCTTTTGGATGCTCTATTTTCTTCAATGCACAAAGTAATGTTCAAAGCTAGACTAACTAAAGGCAATATGAATGTTGAAATATGGTGATAATTCTGAGGCTTGGTGCTAAGATCTCTACGCAGGCGAGCAGCCCGAGCGAAGCGAGG
This sequence comes from Planococcus citri, assembly GCF_950023065.1. NCBI lineage: Eukaryota > Metazoa > Arthropoda > Insecta > Hemiptera > Pseudococcidae > Planococcus > Planococcus citri. Next base: position 19,025,719 of record NC_088679.1, on the reverse strand, counting down.
GCGCGAGCCGGGGGTTGGGGCCGCGGAGCGGCCCAGGGGGCGGAGCCCGCCTAGTATATATTAAAAGAATTTGTTAAATCTGGTGACAGTCCACCAGCCTCTCCTACTGAACCGATTTTGCTAAATTTTTTTTTAAAATGTTCCTTATCACATGTAGATGTGTTATGAAGCATTTAGAATCCAAAATTATTTAGTTTGAGCCCAAAAAATTAAAAATGCATTATTTTGAACAATTTTATCTTTGATCTTTGGCCGAATATTTTAATTTGCTAGGCATTTTCTTTATCATCGAATAGTAAACAAAAACTTAAGGCTTCACAGAAGAATTTTGTGAAAATTATTGGCAAAAAAAAAAGATACTTGGCAAGTTATTTCTTGCAAATACTTACCTAAGCTGAGCTTTTAGATAGGTAATTTTGGAGAAAAAATTTTAAAGCAAAAATTAGTTAATTTTAGTAAAAATGAGAAATTTTTGAGAATACCTAATAAATTAAGTAGGTATCTACACCTTTTCGCAATTTTTTTCCCAAAAAGTGAGATTTTTCACTTTGAAACATAATTATGGCAATTTCACGTTGAAAATAGAGTTTTCAACAACAACTGAGAATTTTTACAAAAAGGAAAAAGCAAAACTGGCTATTTCTGGAGGAAATCGCGAATTTTTCAATTAGACAAAAAATGATACTTTTTCGCAATCTTCGTTGAAAATGGTATACATTTTTTAGTCATTGATATTTTTTCATGCAAAAAATGGGATTTTTAGGTAATTTTTAGGAATAGGAATGAATACTTCTTGATTTTTTTTTGCAAAAATTTTTTTCAGGTGAAAAGTGCGTTTTTTGGATAAACATTTTTTTAAAATTTTATGTTGATTATGCAAGGGGGTTTGAGCGAGTTCTGAGGGCGAAGCCCGAGGAACGAGTACGGGGGTTGGGCCGCGAAGCGGCCAAGGGGCGGAGCCCCCTAGTTCCCTCTTAAATCCGCGTCATCATCATTCTCAACATCCACTGGATAAGGAAGAATGAGTCACCTATACGAATCAATTGGTTCGCGAATAATTCACCAAAAATTGAGTAAATGAATCAATTCGTTCGCGAATGATTCACAAAAAATTGAGTTATTGAATCGATTCGTTCGCGAATGAGTCACTTATACGAATCAATTCGTTCGCGAATGATTCACAAAAAATTGAGTTATTGAATCGATTCGTTCGCGAATGAGTCACTTATACGAATCAATTCGTTCGCGAATGATTCACAAAAAAATTAAATTCGTTCGTGAATGATTCACCAAAAAATTGAGTAAATCAATTGATTCGTTCGCGAATGATTCACAAAAAATTGAGTTATTGAATTGATTCGTTCGCGAATGATTCACAAAAAATTGAGTTATTGAATCGATTCGTTCGCGAATGAGTCACTTACACGAATCAATTCGTTCGCGAATGACTCACAAAAAATTGAGTTATTGAATCGATTCGTTCGCGAATGAGTCACTTATACGAATCAATTCGTTCGCGAATGATTCACAAAAAAATTAAATTCGTTCGTGAATGATTCACCAAAAAATTGAGTAAATCAATTGATTCGTTCGCGAATGATTCACAAAAAATTGAGTTATTGAATTGATTCGTTCGCGAATGATTCACAAAAAATTGAGTTATTGAATCGATTCGTTCGCGAATGAGTCACTTACACGAATCAATTCGTTCGCGAATGACTCACAAAAAATTGAGTTATTGAATCGATTCGTTCGCGAATGAGTCACTTATACGAATCAATTCGTTCGCGAATGATTCACAAAAAAATTCAATTCGTTCGTGAATGATTCATCAAAAATTGAGTGAATGAATCGATTCGTTCGCGAACGAGTCACTTGCACAAATCGATTCGTTCGCGAAAGATTCATCTAGAAATCAATCGGTTACTCCAATAGCCGATCAGTTGTGAATGATTCGATTCGATTCGATTCATCACCTAGCTTGAAAAGAGATCAATTTCTATACAATAGTTTCACAAAAACCGAATCGAACGTACTTAACTTAATTGATCCGTTGGCGAATGATTCGCCAAGAAATCCATCAATTTATTTAATCGCCAATCGTTCGTAAATAATTCGATTCGATTGTAAACAGATCAACTGCTGTACAAAATCTGTTTTTAAAAAAGTGAATCAATTATTCGTTTGTGAAAGATTTTTATTTGAAGAAAAGTCGGTCTTCTCACGATAAATGCGTAAGTGATTTTTAGTTTATAAACTTCAAAAATCAATGAATTAACCATCCAAACACCTCCAGTAATTAAATTGATCGTCACGAAAATGTAAACAGTTTAATCGACAAATCATGTCAAGAAGTAATAAAGTCAAACTTAATCGTGCTAATTGACACATGTACGCTTATTCTATATAATTATATTTTTCAAAACAAACAAAAACGATGTTCGAGGTCAAGCCTGAGTTTCAATTTTTCAAACCGCTGCTGGTAAGTTTTCCCCATCAGGTCTATCATTACCTCCATTTCATCGTGATAATTTAATCGGTTCGCGAATCTTAAAATCTAGATAGGTAATATAATTTGTCTTCTGTTCAGTTGACACGTACAATATGTGACAATCAAATTATGCAAAAATTGGCCCATATTTGAGCACTTTTTCGAGGCAGTATTCAAGCTTACGCAATGCAGATTACTTTACGCGAACAAATGGTGAAAATAATCAAACAAATTTTAGGCCGAGAAAACATCTTCGGTTACGAGACGACTTTAGCCAATCAACTCTTCCTGCTTTATTGTTTCTGCGGTAAAATTTATTTCACTCGTAAGATCACTAATTCGTTCAGATTCATATGGACGCTGTTCAATTTGAGTGGTGTACTCGTTGGTTACGTGATCGCGGGGGCATTTTTACTCCACGATAAAGAGCCCGATATTTCGATGCAGTTATTTATGATAACTATGATGATGAATTCAACCCAGATAGCGGTCTTTATACCCTTACTTACATTTCTGAATCGCGACAATATTGAACAATATATTCGCGATATTGATCGAATTTTACAAAACAGATCCTCGCATCAGGAGAAACTCAACTTACGGAAATACGTTTACGGGAATATCCTGATTGAACTTATCGGCGGTATTGTATTCTCCACCACTTGCCTATGGGATGTTCTCATTTTCTACGAAGAGGAAAAGGTTAAAAATTACTCGTATTATTTGTGTCCTTTTCCCAATACGGAGCTTACTGGTACCAAGACAAGTTTCCTAATTAATACCGCTCTATCTATCTTTATATTATCATCGCAAGCTTGCACAGCATGGTCAACTGTGTCCACTTTATTAATCTGGAGCGTCATTTGTAACGCACAGTTGAAGAAAGCGAGAAAAACATTGGATCACAGGTCAGATTTTCTGAGTTCGTTTATTGAGAAAACTTATCGTGTGTACGGTGTGTCCAGATATGCAGAAAAAACATTCGAGAAAATTACCATAGAAGGAATACGGGATATCCAGCAAATCACTCGGTCAGTAGGTACATACATTACATACCTAAAGTGCAAATACTTTTTGTATTAATGTCAATCCTGAATTTGTAACTAAAATGTGGTCGTTTGTTCACAGATTGATTGAAAGTTTACGAAAATTCTATCAGGTGCTCTGTTCGTCAGCTATTCCAGTGGCCATCATAGGCGCTATACTTCAATTACATATCATTGTATCAGTAAGTGCTCATCAAGCTTACATCCATTAGGGAACAGAAAAGATTATTCTGACAAAAGGCTAGTAAAAGGAAATCAGGATGCCCCCACAGTCCAGTCTCCGGAAAACCTGGGAAACAGTTAAGGAAATAAATTAACCATCCCACAATTGATAAACTAACTTTAGAATTTCATTGCTCCCAAGTCACAATTGCTAAATCAGTTCATTTTGATTCAAAAAAATTCACCTTGATATTTCCAGAAATCTCGATGAAAACTTTGTCTTCAGAGTAATTAAAACCCCATTTTCATGCAGGGTCATGTGCCCCAAAATTTTTGAAAACAGAAAATTTCACTTTCATCATTATTTCAAGTTTATTTGCACGATTTCATGCTCTACTAAAAATGTTTCACATTTGCTTTGTTTTCAATTTTTTATATCCACCCATGTTGAATTCTCCAGCCATTTTTGTTTCGCGTTCCTAGCTTTTCGTTAGATGATCTTCATTGCCAATTGAATAACGCATCGCATACACAAATAATCTTAATCGATTGATACGCATCTGATCAAATTTATGAATGGAATTAAAATTTCATAGACCAATCCACCGTGGGCAGTCAAGATTAAAGGAATCGGTATGATGGTTCTTACAGCTCACTACCTACTACTCATCTGTTGGATTGGAGAAACTCTCGAAAATTCGGTATTTTTTCTTCAACAGTAAATTCAGTTGTAAATCAGGGTGTCCAATCAATTTTTGGGAAGGGGAAACCAAAAAAAGTAATGGAATTCCGTCCTTGCACAAAGGTCAGGGGATTAGGCAATTCTCACTAAAATTAAATCTATCTTATTTATTAATAAGGAAACCTGAATTTTCGGGAATGAGCCTATCGTGATCCAAGACCCTCAAAACGTAAAGAAAAGTCACTCCCCGGTCCAACTCTCACCACCAATCCCTTTCTCCTCCTCCGCTATTTTGTGTGATGTTAAAATTCAAAAGATAACCTTATCAAAAATTATTGAAAATTTTTTCGGGAAGGCGAAAATTTCCTTAACCGATTGACTGGACACTCTGTGAACTTCATTTCAGATAAGATAATTGACTAGATATTTGTTGTTTGTTTTCAAACAGCTGTCGTTGGTCTCGTTTTCAGTCTACTCGATTCCATGGTATTGGAGCAAAAATTTTCGTCAGAACACTTACCTGTTTCTTTGCCAGACCCAACACGGTTTGAATTTCACTGCCATCAAAGTTTATCCGATGTTGCTGAGAACGTATTCACGTTTTGGCCATTTCGTTACATCGACTGTGAATTTTCTACATCAATTGAGCCAGTAGTCATTCCAAATACGTGTCCTAAAAATATACACAAAAATTAAACATGTTTATTGTTATGCATAGACACATTATACACGTTTGTACCAACTTATTACATATTTATGCATTTGTGTGCTCATAAATACTCATTAGGGTGTCTAATCATCAGAGGGATACTCAGAACAAAATGATAACGACCACTTAAAATGGCACATTTTGATCTAACCTTCGCGAGTGAGACATTATAAGTTTATAACTTTCCTACTGATTCTTCAACGAAGCGTAGCCAAATCTCACATATTATTCCGGGGAAGCACATTTTTCGATTCAAGGTGAATTTTTGAAAATCAAATTCAGGCTAAAAATGAGGGGAAATCAAAACTTTATCCAATTGACGTAGAAAGCTGAAATTTGGAATATGCCCTTTTTTCAACTAGCCAACACTGCTTTACAATCTACATTTCATTGGCACAATTTTTTCACTGGTCGCCCTTGATTCTACCACCTGCCTTGGGAAGAACTGAAGATAAAGGTTGACTTCACCTTATTACATAATTTTGGGAAAAGCCGACATAGTGATGTAATTAAAAGAGTTGTGAAGAATTGATACCTGTCTACATACATAATTACCAATTTGTGTTAAAATATTTACAAGATGGATCAAAATAAAGCTTATTTGTTGGATGTGCAGTGCTCAGTGACAAGTTTGCTGTCATTCTTATACTCTTTACCATCATTCTACTCAATTCTCTCAGCTGAATTATTTGTTATCTTAGGTATAGTTTAAAAAACTTCAAGCATGCAAAATAAATCTCTCATTCTTACTGACCTAGCTGGTACACTTCTTAGCATATTGAATCTGCATCATCATTCTCAACATCCACCGGCTAAAGAAATAATATCCATTTTGACTACACTTCCTTTCATTGTCATTCAGGTTACAATGACATGAAAGGACCCAAAGGCATTGCAGGAAACAAATCAGTTGACAAAATGGTAAAAAAGCAGCCTCACTTCAACCAGTAAGTACCAAACATACCAGTCCATAGTGTTGGCTTTAAAATTGTCGTGAACAACCACTTATCGTTACCTTAGAGGCAAACCCGTGTATGTCCTTAAAAAAATTGTCTTTTTGTATCACTGATAAGATGCTGGGATGCCCTTAAATAAAAAAGTTGCATCTGAGTGCAGTAACAGTGCACCATGGAAGATGCATGAAGCTAACTGATGTTCAATCAGAACTGAACAAACCCTTCAGAGCATATCCGGAACTTATTAGTGATGCATAAAATCATACTTTTTTATGGACGTACACCGATTTGCCTTTAAGGTAACCCATATGCTCAAAATGGTCTAATAATTTGGAATTGCATCAACTCATCTACTTAATGAACTCAGATCCATTAAACCTTCAGTTAAATTCTGGCCCACCTCCTACCAATTCAACCACCAAGAGGAAACAGCTCTGTGTAGAATGTGTATAGGACACTCAAAACTCACACATGCCCATCTCCTAGAAAAAAGACCTCCACCAGTTTGTACCATATGTTCTGTCCAAACTCCAAATCACCATCCATCACATTCTAATTGACTGTCCAAAATATTGCAAATTAAGAAATAAGTTCAGGTTACCATAACATTATCAGAGATTCTATGCAGGGATGCTGACGATATTAAATATCACAATTATTGGGATATCACAATACTACAATAACAACTTGTGATCTTTTCCGCAAGAATCACCAAAGTGAATGTGTAAAATTGGACACTATGCATGTCAAAACTATGGGCAGAGCTTACTTCCAAAACACAACAACCTCCCTTAGCGTAATTTTTATATGGCACACTACAGATCCCTGCAGAAAGACCAGTAGTTAGTATTGTGATATCACAATAATCCTGATTAGTGGTGTAAGGTGGCATTATGGCCTCACTGTCTTGGCAGTGTATTACTTAACGATTCTCCAAGTTGGTGGGATCCTATAGGCTTTGATAATTTGATCCTTCAGGTCTTGACAACTTAGGGACCATTTGATTTATTAAGGTAAGAAGCAGGTACTCGCAAATTCAAAGTGTGTACTTGAGAATTTGAGGGTTCACATTCTCAACATTCTTGTAATTCCCGTATTTTTGGTAACGTGGCGCTAGCTTTATAAATCTCTCGAGATTGACCCAAAACTGCAGGCAGAACTTTAGCTAGATTCAATCTCAAGATCACTTCTCGTTTGTCCTCTGTGGTAGATGCATGAGTTGGAACAGTCCTAAGTGATCTATGAATCATTGGTCTGAGCAATTAGTCCTCTGCCCTGATATATAGTGGTCAGGAAGAGTAAACATGTATTTCTATAGTTTTAAGTTAAATTTAATCTCCTTTGCAGGAATAGTTGATGTGATTTTGACAGGTGATCAGGTAATCATACACAGCGTATTCTCCTAATTACATTTTTTTAGAGGTGAATGTGTATATTTCAAAACCTTAGTTTTAAGAGACTTAATGTGATTTGACTACAACGATTACATTGGTGAAATGAATCTGTGTTTTAATTATTTTGCGAATCTGTGAGCCTAATTAATTTGTTGACTTTTATGAAATAAAGGTGGTATAAGCTGAGCTAGCAAGGGGTAAGTAAATTGTTTCTTCCTGATATTAGGAATATTTGTATAAGAATATTTCAAATCTTTCACTTGTTAGGGAATTATTCTCATCCTTTGAGCATTTTCAGGCTCTTTTAGGTTAAAATATTGATGATTATTACATCTACTATTAATGGTAGCCATGGGCCATATCTGTAGGATGGTGAAATGTTGACATCATGTCATCATTACTTTAAAGCGCACAATAGGTAGCTAGTAGAGCTGAAAACGGTACTCACTGACAGCAGGTAACTACTGTACCCATATCGTAAATTCTCACTTCTCGCTAGTAGCGGGTAGTGAGTTGAAAAAATGTTGCACAGGTTCACAATATAACTAGTAGCGCATTGAATGCGTAGCCGGTGTACCGGCATGACATCATCATTGTCATCAATCATGTCAAACATCAATCACACATACAAACAACAGGTGTCAAAGCGTAACTCCTCCCACTTACATTATCAAATGTTGGGGTGCGTGCGCAGACCAAGTGTGAAAACATTCGGGTTGTACTTGCTATACACTACTATCTATATCCAAATCAAGCCGATACAACTACTAGCGGGTTTAGCTAGGGTTTAGCACGGTATTTTAACCAGATACCGGTTAGTGGGTAGCGCAACTGATTTCAGCTCTAGTAGCTAGATACTGAAAAAGCAAAGAATAAGGAATAGAAACAGCTTAGAGTTGATTTAGTTTCTCTTTTCGTCAAAAACCAGCTGTTTTATGTTCTTTTTATGAATGTCAAAAACTTCCAATACATATTGATATGAGACCTTCGGTATTTAGACGATATCAATATCCCAAAATATCGATAATATCCCATCACTAATCCTGATAATTGGAAAAAATGAATCAATTAGCAATCAATAATATCGGCGGCATCCCTGATTCTATGTGATGAGCTGATGACCCAAGGCCATTGCCAACCTGTTTAAATTTCTACAATTCAATTCAATTCTTTATTACGTACGTGTGCGCCTTTTGGCTTTGTACAAGTTGAAATAATTAAATTATAGGAACATTGGAACATATCTTATATGTAGGTACTTATAATCCTAGAGTTTACATAGCTCAAGTATTTAGTAAGTCGTGCACTGTGTAGAAAGCCTTTACCTCTAACCATTTTTTCAAATATTTTTTTAACGTTTTTGTGGAGTTTATGTTTTTTAGATCAGAGGGTAAAGCATTATAGATTTTTGCTGACATAGTGTCAATGTAGGTTTGTAAAGTTGTTGTTTTGAAAAAGTTTATTGCAAGCTGGTTTCTATTTCGTGTGGGGTACTGATGGTTTGTTGTGAATGTTTTTATTGTTTTTTTCTTTACCATAACTCCAATTTCAAGAATGTATAATGAGGGAAGGGTTAGGATTTTTTCTGAAACGAATAGATCTTTACATGATTCAGTACAGGTTAGGCCATAAATGTTCCGTAAAGTTCGTTTTTGTATTAGGAATATTCTGTTTAACAAGATGGGGTTGCCTCCCCAAAAAGCCAAATTATAGGTTACTATGGATTGGAATAGCCCAAAATACAATCCAGCTGACTTCTAACACAACTGTAACCTTTCAACCTGCCATGCCTCTGGTCTTTGTAGCAGTAAAGGCACTGTAATGGAAAAAAGTAAACGTATGTAAAGATCTACTGGAGACTCCAAGAATTTTCAAAAAGTTGCTCAAGTCCCTAAATTGATTTAAACCCGTCAGCAGTCGACTAAATGTCGTGCTCAGGTTAGCATGAGGCGTGAATTTTGGATTTCCAATGTCATTTGTCAAAATTTTGTGGGAATTTCAAGTTTCAAAAATCTGCTGGAGGCTGCAGAACAGAACTGCTCAAAATGGTTTGAAACCATTTCCAATCAATTTGGCTTGTCCAAAGTGGGGTACATATATCTCAAATGTCAGCTTTCTACGTCAATTTGATAAAATTTAGATTTTTTTCTCATTTTTGGCCTAAATTAGAATTTTAAAAATTCAAAAATTCACCAAAAATCAAAAAATGCAATTTAGCAGCTTTGTCTATTACAAAAAAATGTCGCACGAGCCCAAGCCCAATGTTGGAAATAAAATCTATGATTTCGGCCGAACTGTCAATCAAAAATGGTCGCCATTTTGTTAGTAAGGCCAACTTTTGTTGACATGTTTGCTTTAAAATGTTCCTTAAGATTCCCCCTTTAAGAAAAAAAATCACCTCAGGGGATCGGTTGAGGGCAGAGGTGCAATTATTCTTATTATCGTATGCCGAACTAAATCTCGTAGGATGTCCCATAAATCATGAATTGTAAGTAAACACTTCGTTTCAGGAATTCCCAGGTAAGTACGTAAAAATAATGAAAAATATTCATCAACTCATATTAGTAATATCTAATTCCTCATTATTTATTTTTGTATTCATATTACATATTTTTATAACGGATTTTTGGATCCAAATAAACTTTTATAATTGATTAAAAAGCCTTCGTGAATTTTACCAACAAAAAAAATGAGTAAACCAATAAAACCTCGATTACATTTTTAAATTAATTTTTAAATAATTAATTAACCAGTAACGTAAGTATCGGGCCTAACCTACAGTACTCTATAGTACGTTGTGTTCCTATAATTTTACCCAACTATTGACTTTAAAAATTAGACCATCACGCCTTAAAACAATATAAATATAATTATGAATATAAACTCGATTTTGAAAATTTTTTGAACTTTCGAGTCACACGCGTTTACATTTCTTTACTTTAATTTTCACGGCGATAAATCGTAACAAACTTTAAGGTCAGGGGAAATTTACTCGAAGCCTCTTCGTTTTCTGCCAACTATTATTAACGTCGTTTCGATTAAATAATGGAATATTCGATGAGAAATTTCGTTTTCTTATCTCAACCCATGGATTGACCTTTTCATTACAACATCTTTAGTTGTTTCGTGCCAACGACATTATTTTCATTTTTTGTACTTAATTTTTTTTTTTCTTCATCGCCATGATCTTCTCATTGTGGAATGAACTGGTCAGAATCATCAAACAATTATGCGGCCTGGAGAACATGTTCGGGTACAAGACAACCTTTGCCAACCAGCTCTTCTTGCTGTATTGCCTCTGTGGTAAAATTTTCTTCACCGATAAGATACACAGCTCGTTCAAACACATTTGGACATTTTATCACATGGGCAGCCTGCTGATAGGATACGTCGTCGTTGGTATGTTTTTCCTCTACGATACCAAAAGGGATATCTTGATGCAGTTGTATTTGCTAAACGTGATGGCCAATTCCACCTTTATGGGGGCTTTCCTGCCGATCATCTTGTACGTTCATCGAGATAACATCGAAGACGTTATACAAACCATTGACGATATCCTACGCAAAGAATCCGCCTCGACGGATATTTACAAAAAGCTAAAGCTACGTAAAAACGTCGTTTTGCCCATCGTCATCACAGTGGTCTGCGGAATCGTCTTTAGCAGCGTTTGCATGTTCGACGTGATATTCTTCTACGAGGATGAAAAAGTTCAAAATTACGCGTATTATTTATTCCCTTTCTCCAATACCGAGAAATACGGCACTCAGAAAGTTTTCCTCATTGTTACCTTACTCTCGTTCACCTTGTTGCTAGTGCTGTGTGTGGAAGCATTGGCTATAATGGGTTTCCTATTAATGTGGAACGCGTTTTGCCATTCGCAGCTTTTATACATGCGAGACGAGCTGGATAATTATTCGGCTGCAATCACCACCCAAATAGAAAGAAGCACTTATAATATGACGATACACACTGAACGACGTTTCAGGAGAGTTTTTGCTCGAACAACACGAGAATTTCAACAAATCAAGGGGTGAGAAAAAAATACCTAGATACTCTTAATTGTACGTACCTACACTACATTTTATACCCTATGTATTGGTAAGAAGATTACCAATTTTCATACGATTCAAAACGTAATAAATGATACCAACTGTTCCAGTTTGGTGGAAAATTCACGCGCTGTATTCGAATATTTCTGGTCGTTCGCAGTCCCGGTCACAGTGATTGGCGTTATAGTTCAATTTCATTCTGCTGTATCGGTAAAATTTCAACTTTGACAAATTACTGGATGTTTCGATCGCAATTTTTGTCCTTTAAAGTTGATGATACGGCAACCCAAACTGCACGACACACAATAATATGCTCGAAGTATAATTCGCAACGTTCTCTTGTTTTAGATTTTTTTTTCAATGCCAAAAACATGGTTTCATTCGCAAATCTTTTTCGTTTCAAAATAGGCACCTTACTTTTTTGGGCAACTTTATTCATTTTCTTGGCCATTCCCTCAATCATGATATCTAAGTATCTAACGGTTTTTTTTTTCTGAAAAATCACTAAGTACTTTTTCCCGACTTTTTTCTACCCAATTTTCAAAAAACTCTCCACTCGACCACCTTCCCACCCCACTACATTTACAAAGCAAAATTTTTCACAGGAAAATTTTCAAAAAAATTAACTTTTTTTCAACAATTTGAAGGTTTTTGTTACGCGTTTAAATTTTGACATTTTTTCACCACCTTTTTGACTGAATTCACCACTTTTTTACTACTTTCACTACCAATTTTTAAAATCACAACTTTTTTACAACTCTCACTACCTGTTAGATATCCTGTCAATTTTTTTTCAAGATCCTTAATTTTTGTTTTTTTTATCCAATTTTTTTCCTTTTTTAATTTTTAAGATTATCTTTATTTTGACTAAATCCTATCTTTATTTTTGCGTCTTCTCAACTCTGCTGTGCAATTTAATATTTGAAACTAGCGTCCTAAAAAAAAAATATACTTGTAGCAGTGAGTATTTTTTTATTCAAAATTTCGTACTTTCACCCCCCCTCCCACCTTTCCACATTCTTCTATCATCTAATGGACCCAATTGGAAGGAAGGAGCTAATTAGGCTCTGAAACTGAAACTGGCATCATAAAATAAGTATACCTACTTTTTGTATAGGTACATATCATCAGACCATCTCTTCAACTTTAACTCAAGTTGATGCAAAAAAAAAAAAAAAAAAAGTCTTTCATAAAAATCTGCAACTGTAGATAACATTTCATATCTGTGACTAATTTTTCAAAATTTTGAAACTACTCGTAGCTCGCACCCTATTTTTTTGACCCCCTTGTTTACTTGAAGTTCTATTATGAAGAAGCATGGAAAAAAGTCCTTATTCTGCACAAAAATTTTTTCAAGGACGAGAAAATAAAAACTTTCTCTCCCCCCTCCCAAATAGGCGACCGAATTCGTGATAAAAAAAATGCCAACTAGTAAAAAAAAAACATTTCCATTTCAAATAAAACCATGAAAATTGACTTTTTTACATATTATTTTTTTCACCAAAGCTAAAAATAAAAATCAAATTTGACCAAAAATGTAAAAAAAATCAAATCTTTGCCAAATTGAACAAGAAAACTTAAATTTGCTTTGTGCCCCATTTTAGTTCCCTTCCTCCAAAATATCGATTGTATAGACAATTTTGAACTGTTTTAAGCAGTTCTAGAGCCTCCATCTGATTTTAAAAATTTGAAATTTCCGCAAAATTTCACCCAATGAAAATATTGAAAAGCTGAGACGTTTACTTTATACTGTAATTTTACATTCTGAGTCAGTTGAATGTGGTTTCGAGTGGTTCTAGAGCTTCCATGAAAATTTCAAATTTTAAAAAGGGGACAAAAACCTGAGCAATTTATAATTTTAGTACGTATAAACGCGATTAGAGCTTGCTACTGACTTATTTGACCAATTACACACCATAATTATTCAATTTGTAAGTTCTGATGAGACCTTTTCAAAAATCTGGAATTTCCAAAATGTAGCTGGAGGGTCCACATTAGCTAAAAACCATCTGCAATAGACTCGTCAGCAGACTGAAATTAGAGAATGAAGCCAATTTCAACTTTCCAACTTCCTTGAGCACAATTTTGTGGAAATTTCAACTGTCAAAAATCTCCATGGAGGCTCCAAAATTGCTCATTCAAGTCAGATTTTTGATTTTTATGTATTTTTGACTCAAATTGATATTCAAAATTCACCAAAAATGGAAAAAAAATGCACTTAGACCCTTGAAATTGTGGCTAAAAATTGTCGAATTTTTGGTCAATTTATCAAAATTATTGAACTTTTTCCAACATAAATTTAGTGAACTTTTTGTAAATAGGTAATTTCCCAGCAAAAAAATTAAAACATCGCTCAATAATGAAGTTTTTTAATTTCAAAAATAAATAAAATTGTTTTCCAAGTTGTCAATCAAAAAAACTTTATCAAATACTTAGTTCATTTTTTCAAAATTAAAACTTTTTTTTCAGAAGAAAAAAAATTTCTAAACATAAGTTTTGTGGAATTTTCTGCAAAAGTTAAGGTAATTTCTAGCAAAGAAAAAAAAATTTAAGACTAAGTAATGTTTTCCGATTTCAAAAATAATAATAGGTAAAATTGTTTTCAAGATGCCAATACATGGGGGGGGGGGGGGAACAAAAATAATTTAAATTGGAAACGAAATCAATGTCTTTCCACATACTCGTATTAGAATGGATTAAATTGGCATTTCATTAATTATTCTATGTATTATAATTGGGTCTGAAGAATCGAAAAAAAAAGTCGGAGAAAATCATTTTTCTCAATGATTTGGTGACGTCACAAGGTGGATCGAAAAAAAAAACATATCCTGAACTTTGATATTCCATCTAAAAGGTGCGGGTTAAATTTTTGAACACCCCTGACTGTTTTCAGTTCCCTAAGTAACAGCGTTTTTTTGAGGAATGGGTTGCAAAAATTACACTTTTCTGCCACTAAAAATTCCATTTAGGACAAACTAACACTACATTTATCTCTATCATCAGTTATTTTTCCAAAACGAAATTTTTAATGGTAAAAAGAAGATGAGAAATCGTAATTTTTGCGATCCACTTCTCATAAAATCACCAGAAAGTATGGTTCCAAGTTCCATCAAATTTCAAAGTCGATGGATCAGGAAGAAGGATTGTAGACCGGAATAAAAGTGGAAAAATTATAGTTTTTCAAAAATAACCCTACTTTGAAGACCTCTGGTTCAGCCTGGAAAGTTCAATATTTTTCTGGAATGTCTCTCACTCGAAGTAAACTTTCTCATGAACTTTAATCAAAATCCAAGACGTGTTTATTTCGCTCAGCCATCGTACATCATGACTCAAAGGATGATAAAACACTGATCGAAACAACCAGTAATCAACAAAATGACATTTACAAAGTACCGCAATCAACTAGAACTAATCACATCTAATGAGTACTGATATTCTTTAGGAAAATTTACCATACGCGGTGAAAATCAAAGGTATTTGGAACATGTTGGCGGTAGCTTATCCGACCTTTGTATTTTGCTGGATTGGAGAAACGTTGGAAAATTCGGTACCATTCCAGCATATTTTCTTAATCATAGATTACTTTGATACATATACTGATTTCCAAGTTGATTTAGGTATCTTTCAATAATGCTTATCTATATTGTGTATTTCAAAACAGCTGAACGAAGTATCCCTTTCAGCGTATTCGACTCCCTGGTACTGGAGCGTTAATATTCGCAAAGACGTGTACATTTTTCTTTGCCAATCTCAAATGAGCGCGAAGCTAATGATCAGCAAGGTGTTTCCAGTATTGCTGAGGACATTTGCACGTATCGCACATTTCGTACTTTCGATCGTGAATTTTTTACATCAAGTTAGCATGCAGCATCAGATGCAAAAATAGAAATATGTACCTATTTATTCACGAAATTTTCATCGCACTGTTTTTGCCAATTCAGAATCAATCTCTCTCAAATTTAGTATATTGTAGGTACGTAATTTAGTTTTTTGAAATCATTTTTGTGAGAGTTTCTAACACTCAGGGTAAAGTGTTCATTTATAAACTGTAAGCATTGATATTAAAATTTAATTAAAATCCACCATTTATATCTCTTGTCATTTTTTTAAATTCTTGAAAATTTTCCAAAAAAAAAAACTGCAAAATCAGCTCGAGCAACCACCCTGAAAAATTTTCGAACCTCGATCGATTCATTTCAAAAAAATCCAACTACTAATAACTTCTAGCTCGAGAATTACAGCGACGGTTTTCAGGTAAGTTATGCACCCATCATGACACCTTCCTCCTCTGCCAACCAGAAAACTATACCTAATCTCCAATTTCGCGAAATCTTCTCCAACCTTGAAATTAATCCTCCTACACTCTCCGAAAAAAAAATTCGGATATTAAACTCAGTCCATAGTTATCCGCTTAGTACCTACTAAATACCGCAAAGATCTTTAAGTCGTCGTCGTTGTCGTCGTCTTAGAACCTTGGCACCACGTCAGCATCATCGACGCATAGCAAACACCTTATAATATTTCGTTAAGAGTACGCACGTGTACCGGCTCGGCGGTCGTATTAACGTACCGACGATAATTAATACTACTTATTGACGTCAAAGCGTGTATTTTAAAGAGATTCTATGTATTCTGAAAGGTGTGACAATAAGAAGAATAAATACACTCGTGCCGAGCGATGCTGTTGCTGTAATTTTACTCTACGTAGCCGCCGCCGTCGCCTCCATCGCCACCTTAACAGTACGTATTTATGCCCACCGGCCACACACCGCTCCCATGTCCAAATACATATTTATGAAATCTCGAAACAAAATTCTAAATGATACGCGAGGCAGGCGATACGACGACGCCGACGCCACGTCTTCTCGGTACATCTACATAATATGTAGATAGATATACAGTACCAGTATCTTCACTATCTTCAGTATACGTATGTCATTTACGTACTAATCTACATAAGCGTATTATTCTATAATGATGAATCGTCGGCACGTCAGCTCTGTTTGCACATTTGGTTAAAAAAAAATCAAAGTTGCATAAATATAAAAAATGTACACTTGCAGCTATAAAGGCGAAGAGGTACGAGTACATACAAAACAGTCTGAGTCTCAGATCACAAATAAGTATCACTCATTCGTCAAAAAATAAACAAAAGAACGAGCCACAGGAGAACTCTCAAAGTTGATTTATGGCAAACTTTTCAAAGGTTCGGTGACAATTAATTTTACCTACTAATTTTTTTTTTTGAACTAGGTATGTAGGTACAAGGTGCCAGAAAATTGAAATTTCAGAATACCAAAAGACTAATTGTAAGTAGATACATATTACCTACGAATTTTTTTCAGTCATTTTATAGCATGTCAAGCGAGCTGATTTCATCTTCTAAAATTTCTTGATTTGAAAAAATTCTAAAAAATAAATTATTACTATTTTTGATCCTCTATTTCCACACACAAAAAAATGATTCAAAAAATTTTCCAAATAGAGTACTTATTTCATAAATTTGCGAGAAACCCAATGACGAAAATTTTTGTGAATCATTAATAATTAAGTAGGTACCTATTGTAGAGAATTGAAAACTAAACATTTTCTGAGTCATGGAATTTTTCCCTATGTTGCAATGCGGACAGAAGCATCCATGGTTTTAAAAAAACACTGATGCAAATTTTGGGAATCATAGAAATCTCTCTGGCGTGACCTGCAGGCCTTGAAGTATTTTAAGGCAATAAAAATTGGATTGAAAACTTCCAAAGAGAGGAGTTTCCAATAAAAATTGCAATTTTGCACCCTTTGGTAGATTTGCAGATGAGGTAGTGGTCTAAAAATTTTATCGCGAGAGTTTTGCAGCACAGAAGGACCAATTGATTTCAAAATATCTGCAAAGAGCCGAATTACCATTCTTGACTGGCTGTATCTCTGTCTGCGCCTATCTGGCTCGTCAGGTTACTCCGCTCCATCTGAACAGGTATAATCATATCTGACATCCCAAGGTCACCTACCTGCCTAGCCTCTCAAGGCCACTGACGTGCTTGTTGTGTCTCTCAAGGTCATTGGTCTATTTTCAAGGTCACTGCGCTGTCTGTCAGGAATTCCAAGGCAATCCACCCGTTTGTCTGGCGTCCAAAGGCTGCCTGTTTGCCTGTCCGGCTTCTAAAGGGTCACTGACCCGTCTGTCTGGCTTTCCAAGGTTGTCTCCTTGCCCAATTTCTCAAGGTCATCGACTCATCTGTCACATCTGGCTTAAAAAGGCCGCCTGTCTGCCTGCCCGTCGTCTAAGGGGTCATTCACCCTTACCTTTTTTCAACCAACTTTTTAGAAAGCTCTCCACTCAACCCCGCCCCCCTCCTCCACACTCTCACAAAAATCAACAAAGTCAAATTTTTTATGGGAAAATTTTCAAAAAAAATTGAAATACTAATTTCATTTAAAATAAACTCTTTTTCAATTATCTGAAGGTTTTTGTCACGTGTTTCAATTTTTTTCATTTTTTTTCACTACTTTTTCACTACTCTCACTACACATTTTTAAAATCATTACTTTTTCACTACTTTCACCACCTGTTCAATTATCCTAGTTCTAGGGGGTCATTGACCCGTCTCTCTGACTCCCCAAGGTCGTTTGCCTGTCTGTTGGGCTTCTTGAAGTCATTGACCCATCTGCCTAGCTTCCCAAGGTCATATGTCTACCTGTCTGGCGTCTGAAGGTCATTGACCCTTCTGTCTGTGTGGATTTTAAAGGTCACTAACCCGTCTGTCTGCATGTTTGGTTCTTAAGGCCAATGACTCGTCTGTCTAGCTTTCAAGGTCGTCTGCACACCTGTCGGTGGTCTTGAGGTCAATTCTTGAGGTCATTGACCTCGTCTGGCCAGCTTACCAAGATCGTATGTCTACATGTCTGGCGTCTATAGGTCATTGACCATTATGTCTGCCTGTCTGAATTTTTAATGTCACTAACCCGTCTGTCTGCATGTCTGGATTCAAGTTCAATGACTTGTCTGTCTAGATTTCAAGGTCGTCTGCCTATACCTGTCGGTGGTCTTTCGGTGATCTTGAGGTCATTGACCCGTCTGGCCAGCTTACCAAGGTCGTTGACCTGGCTGCCAGGCTTCTAGAAAGATCATTGACCAGTATATCTGTGTTCTCAAGGCCACCTGTCTACCTTCACTAGGTAGTCTGTCTGCATGTTCAGCATCTAAAGGGTCATTGACCCGTTTGTCTTGCCATCTCACAGCCACATGTCTGTCTGTCCGGTTTTAAAAGGTTATTGACCCGTCTCTCTGGCTTCCCAAGGTAGTTTGCCAGCGTGGCTGGACTCTTAAGATCGCTGACCTGTCTGTCTAGCTCCTTAGGGTCATTGACCTCTGCCTGTGTGTCCGTCTGCCTGCTTATGAAATAAAAATCACTGTACGCAGAGAATGAAATCACCGATCTACAATGCCTTGTTCAATTTTTGATGTTATTGACCAATGGTCAACCAGATATTAGTGGAAAACGTTTTTTCATCCTATATTTTCAAAAATCTAAAATTGAAAAAAAATTTAAAAATTTTATAAATGAATAAAAATTGAAAATTTGAAAAATTATTTTCACCTGGGAATGAATATATTTTCAAGAAAAAAAGTACCATTTTAATTTTATAATTATCAGGACACCCTGTATGTATGCATCATTAGGACACCCTGTACATATGTAAATCTAAAATTTTTGGTATTGCCTATTCCCATCGAAAACCCTTGCCATTAGAAACAAAGTAATGTTGGAATCACTTTGCTATCTTACTATTTTCTCCAAATCAAAAGTTATGTCGAGTGGTTAGGACTTCAGAGCCACACTATGTATATTGTATGTATGTGTAATTGAGGGGCTTCGTGGAAAAGGGGCCTTGATCAATTTTTTTTCACTGATTTTCACAAGTTCAAATGGGATTTAAAAAATTTTCTACAAGCAAACATTTTCCAATTGGTTTTCTTTTCATGGAAGAACACTTCAATACCACTGAATATGGCGAAATTATTTTTAAAACATTTTTTGAAATTGTACATTCAAAATTGTAAAAGAAAAAAAAACAAAATAAAAGACATTGACCTCAAAATTAAATTTTTCTGTTTGAGTTTGACTGTAGCTCGAAATGAATAGGCCTGGAAACACTACGGGCTCAAGAGAATTACGATGAATGGTAAAAGAAGAAGAGGAGGGAGGAGGAGTCAAAAGCCTTCAATTTGAAAGTACGTAATTATTTGAAAATTTTGTAGTGGTCAGTGGTGTGAAAAATTTCGGTTATGAAATCAAAAAATCTGGTGCCTTATAAGAACTTGCAGCCCATTTAAAAAAAAAAAAAAACTTTTGTAGAATGTCAAAAAAATACAATTTTTATTCTACCTACATATTTCAATTTGTGTATATAGGTATAAGAAGTAGGATGGCTTCGGGTTCAAATTTGTTGACCCTGCTACACAGTCAAGGAGTGATCCAAAAATAAAAAGGCGTTCTCATACGCTTCTATTTTGTGAACTAGGTTTTCTTATTTATTTCTTAACGCCGTCCAGCCCACTTACACATTTTGAATGGTCATCGAAAAACGTTTGTAACTTACACATAGTAAGTATAACTCGTGGGCACAGAAACAGATACAGTATCCACCAATGTATCAGCAATAAAGTAATTGACGGCTGGCATCTAGCACAATACACGTCTCTATAGCCATAATACATAATATAATACGCTAACGTAAAGCAATCAGCTGTAGAGTATCCGAATTGGATAAAAGCTAAATTCTTAAATATCTACACTTTGTTATTACTTATTCTTTCTTGAGGAGAATGAGTCGCGAACCAACGATGAGGGCTCTTTATACATAAGAGAGTAATTTTTCACAAACATTTTATTATAGCTGCTATACCTACGCCAATCGATCTTACTTGAATGGTTTGGCGAGCTCGCGGATGTTTTATTATTATACGCACGCATAAGGCTAACCAAAAGGTGGCCACGCTGGTCTGTGTAAAAGGAATAATACACACATGAAGAAAGAAGACGAAGGCGAAGAATTTGCAAAAAAGGGCGCACGACTTTGGTGTATGTATACCATTGCACAAGAATGAGAGAGAGAAAGATACACATTTATAAGGAAGGCTTGCGCGGAGGCGTTAGCTGAAAAGATGCAACCAGCGTTTTACCAAAAGAAAAAAAAGGCCAAATTACGTGCGCGTGAATGAACGCTGAAATCTCGTACTAGAAGCATTTACGCATGAACGAACTTATTTTCATCATCGGTAGATATATACATTCGTAGATATACTCGTATAGGAAAATTTTACAGACATTATTTGTATTTTTTGGTCTTTCTTTCTCTCAGGTTTGCAGGGCAATTGTGTTAGCAACAAAATCCTGTATACAGTACAGCTTTGCTGCTTTGCTA
Organism: Planococcus citri; assembly: GCF_950023065.1. Taxonomy (NCBI): domain Eukaryota; kingdom Metazoa; phylum Arthropoda; class Insecta; order Hemiptera; family Pseudococcidae; genus Planococcus; species Planococcus citri. The sequence goes on along the minus strand of NC_088679.1, from coordinate 19,004,813 downwards.
TATATTATTTATACTAACCATTGTAACAAATCTATCCGCTTATTGGTAAAATTTCTAATATCCGCATTGATCGTATCTGCAAACTGCACATGCCCAAGAAACCATCACACGATGAGATTTTTATACGACGACGACGACGAAATGCGAAAATTTCACACCATGGTCTTATCACGCCACACACAACGAGTTAATCGATGCCCTTTACTATTTTACCAGTTTTGATTCGCTCGTCGCTCGTTCTCTTGTTTACCTACTTGGCCGGATTATTCGTATAGGTAATTAAAAATCTATTAAAACATCCGATCTGACGAAAAAGATTAGGTACCAAGAGTGAAATTTACATATATAAATGGTCTTTCATTTTGTCGCTCTCTTTTTTCTTACCTTTGGTCGGGATAGTTTACCGGGTATTCGAGCTTAATTTACGAAATTTATTTAATATTAATTGAGTTAATTTAAATAAATTAACATAATAATACGATATAGCTCGGAGCAAGCCGAAAAAAAAGAAAGAAATACAAGTCGTCGTATTATATAGAGAGATGCACTGCACTACTGAAAAGTAGAAGATATACATATGTATAGATGACTAGCAGATATCTGTGCCAGCAATGATTTATACGCAGATGTATTCTTTTGTGTATTGCCGTGTTAAATTCGTCCTGGTTGTTTATCTCGCATGCGTAGGTACGTACTATGATCAGAGAAAGGACAGGATTTGGAGATCCTTTGAGAATCATCCACTTTCGATCATTGCAATCTTCAAGGGTATTAATATCTAATCAGATAATCTTGCTTCTGAGGCAAAAAAGAAACAAAACAATAACCGAATTTTTCAATTTTATATACTCAAAAATGATGAAATTTTCTCTCAATTATTATTAGTTTTAATACCTAGTTTTAGTGCCTTTTTACTTGTTTAATGTATTTTTAAAAACATTTTATTCAATTTTTGTAAAATTTTGAAACTAGTTTTTGATAATTTTTAATATTTTAGTATTTGTTTGAGTCACTATGTTTTTATGATGTTTCACGTCAATTTTTTTACCTAAATGTTGAAACATCTTTTTTGATAATTTTGAATGATTTCGATGCTTTTCAAGTGTTCTTATGTCATTTTGAACATGTTTCAATGAAGTTTTATGCTACTGATTTCCGAAGAATTTTTTAAAATTTTAATAAAATTTTTATAAAATTTCCTCACTTACCTATATTTTTCTGGTACCTTTTTTTATACTATTTTATATCGAAGTTCGATAAATTTTTTGTAAATTTCGCTAAATTTTGATAAAATTTGATCAATTTTTGAAATTTTTGCATTTTTATACCTATCATTTTGTTAGGTTTTTTTTACTGCTTCTGTGCAATTTTTTCCAAATTTTACTGGAATTTCATCAGTTTTTGTAACTTGAAATGATTTTAATATTTTCAAGTGTTCTATTACACTGAAAAAAAGTCAAGAGACCTACGAAATCGTTATAAACGGAATGCTCATAATCACCATGAATAATTACGTGTTCTATTGAAAATTTTTAAGAAGTGATTTGAAAAAATCCTTTGCTGTCGTATTTTTTAGAATCATTAGCACCTGATATTCTGGAAACACCTTGTTATTTTGATTGAAAAGAAAAAGGAAGTATAATTGTCAAGGTTCGTACTCATTTTTTTCCAAACAAAAAAAGTAACTTCAGTGACAAAAAAGCTCTAAAAATGAAAACTGTAACTGAAAAGTAGTAAAGATGACAAAACATTGTCAAAACATTTTAATGCAAAAAAATCACCAAAAAACCAAAACTTTTTGTTTGCACGAGAAAATTTTAGAAATGGAGCTCGATAAAAACTCGTAGGTACGTACAATTATTTTAGCAAAAAATAAGACTTTTATCGACAATCGGTGCCAAAAAACTGATACCTTCCCGCAATTTATGCCAAAAAAGTCAATTTTGCAACATTTTGATGAAAAAAATTAGAATTTTTTTGGCAGAATGGAACAACGCAGTAAAGCAAAAAGCGAAACTTTGGACAGCTTCAGCAAAAAAGAGGGGTTTTCACCAATTTCTGGTGAAAAAAAGACACATTAAGTACAACAAATTTTTGAAAAAAAGTGGGAAGTTTTGGAATTTTCTGCAAATAAAAAACTCTTTGCAATTTTTGGCAACAAATGAGACTTCTTGGGCAATTTAGACAAAGGCGAAACTTCGACAAACTTTAAACAAAAGACAAGGGTTTTTGACAATTTTTTGGTAAATTTGCCAAACAGCGGGATTTTTTGACAGTAAATTTGCAAGCTGAAAGAATTTATATTTTTTGCAAAAATCAGGCCTTTTTAGGAATTATTGGCAAAAAAGTTCAACTTTGGAATGCTCAATTCTTGTAAGAAGTGATGTGATTTTTCAGCCACTTCGCTAAAAAGCGAAATTTTTTCAGAGGCGTGACGAAGTGTTGTGTCATGGATGGGGGGGGAGTGAAACTGAAATTATCCTATAAGTTTTTACCTCAGATCCCCCGCCCCCCCCCCCAAGATTTGTCCATCCAATTGGTCAAGACATGCTTCGAACAAATTTTTGAGGGAGAGTAGGAAACAAAAATGTTGAATAATTCAAAATTTTCAAAAATGATTATTATATACTTATAGAAATTTGAATTTTTCTATTGATTAGGTTGTGTTTCCAAAATTTCTCAAATTAATTTTTCTATTCTTGAAAATTCTCGAAAAAATTGCGTAGCGGAATGAATATCTCTTCGAGCGAGGCGAAGGCAAAACCTGTGAAAAATTAATTTTCGTGATTTCAACATTTTCAACTTTCAACAATAATTTCAGGAAAAGTACTCTGTCCAGAAATGAAACATTTTCAAGAAATTTGTACAGATATGAATTTTCTATTTTTTATTTTGAAGGGGGTTATATAAGGGAACCATCATCATTTGGAAGGCCAAGGGGGAGGGGGAGGTTTTTCTTGAAACTGAGCTTATTTAGAAAAGATTCTGCCAATAAATGAAAAATTTTCACAAAATTTCTACAGACATCAATTTTTTGTCTTTTTTAAATTTTGCCCAAATTGGAAGAGGGGGCTCCATACAAGAGAGCCAACATCATTTGAGGGTCCAACGAAGTTTTTTTTTGAGAAGAGGGTTGTTTAGAACAATTTCAATGTGGAAATGAGATATTTCCAAAAAAATTTCCATGAATTTGATTTACTCTCATTTTTTATTTTTTTTATATTTGTTTTTTTTTTCTAGAGAGGCCAATGTGGTTTGAAGGACCAGTAAAGTTTTTTCTTAAAAAGGGGATTATTTAGAAAAATTCTGACAAAAAACCAAGAATTTTGACAAATTGAATTTTTGAGTTTTTTGATTTTTTCCAACCGGGGGGGGGGGGGGGGGAGGGAGGTGGAAAATTACAACTTTGAAGAATAAGGTGGGTACTAGGTATACATTGTAGTCCATGGGGTATATACTGTATAGACAGTGTAGTGAGTGGAAAAAAGCAAAAAAAAAGTTGAGTAATTTTTTAATGTATTTCCTTACCTCCCTTCTCTGTTTTTGTACTGCTACCTGTAGTCTTGATGACACGAGATACCACCCAGAGTGTTGTGATTTTAGATAATTTTTTATACTTCGGTATACAAAAAAAATCCCCAATGATGACGGAAGTCTCGCACAAAGAACCCCTAATTCATCTTGCTTTTAAAAAATTCAAGTGTCTGTATACTTACAAGAGCATATCCAACGCGACAATCGACAAAGGAAACGGAATAGGCGTACAACTTAATGGATGGCTTTCGAGCAAATTACCAACATATTGCGGTTTAAGAGGCGAAAATGATTTTCTCGTGTATATCGCGATGATCTTTTAACCTGTTGCAGTTAGGTTATGTTATATGTTTTAGTGAAGAAATCCATCAGAACAACCCCTGTTATGGTTCACACCGCGCTAAATCAGATCTGTTATTTTTTCGCCCCGGTAATGTTTTTCTGTGCGCTGTGTAATTTACAAGTCGGAGGGAAAAAATGATAATAAATACGTACCACCGAAAAACCTTTTTGCTGCAAGTCTGCGTGTGTAGTTTTTGGTTTAGGTTTTGTGTATACTTACGAGTAAATATAATGACATAGTAAAGAACCCTGGTTTTGATAAATATGACGACTTATCTCTCTCACACTTGCCTATGTTTAGTTTACTAGTTACCATTACCAGGATATAAATGTACCTCCGGCTATGCCTGATTTTTGTGATACTTTTCGTTCTCTCGTCAAGTGTTGTGTTTTTTCTCCGAGTCGTGATGTCGTGTACATGATCGCATGATGAATTAAGTTAAGGGTGGTTTTTTCTGCTCATGTTTGCGAGAACATGCGAAAATATTAATACACAGTTAATTTACCCACTCCGGAGGGGTTGAAGAAGTCGTATACAGGGTTCGGGTATTTGTTTATTCTGTAGAGTAGGTGACCGAGTTGCGTGATCAGATTGTCCATGTTGTGGGTTGTAGCAGGATATTGGGCCTGTAGGCAAACAGGCTGAGGAAATTGCATTCTTTGTTTTAGAACTTAATTTGGCGTTTATTTTACCTCAATTTCCGAATCTCGAATGCAAGGTTTAGGGTTGTTTTGCAGACAGGGGCGTGTTCCATGTATTAGGTCAGGGATTCGTGGTCCACGGCAGCAGCTGAACAAAGGGGAAGCATCCGGATGATATTTGATTTTTTTTCGTAACTTTCTCAATTAAGCTTTTTTGGGTCAAATTCTGAGATTTTGCTCTTTGAAAAAACGTTAAAATCACGTTCTTACGATTTCAATGAAGTAAAATCTCAAAATTTGACCCACAAAAGCTCAATTGAGAAAGTTACAGGAAAAAACGAATGAAAAATTATCAAGCACTTGTGAGTGCGTTTCTAATGTAAATTATTAGATTTATTTGTAAAAATGTGCATAAATGTCTTTTTTATTAGGGGTGCCCAAGGGGGGGGGCTCTAAAAAAAGGGTTAAAAATTACGAATATAGAGGGAGCTTACAATCAAACTTTTTTATCTAGATAATTGAGTATATACCTCAAAACGTTAGTTTTGGCACAAATCGCAGGTTTCCAGTTTTCCAGAGGTTCCCAAAATATAGCAATTATGAAAAATTGGAAAATTGGATTTCTGAGTACCAGTGAAAAATTTAATTGAGCTCAAAATTAAACTGTAAAAAGCATTTTATCGGAGTTCAAAGGAGTAGGTTCAAAATGGTGGTTCCAAAATTTTCCAAAAATTGAAGCCCCCCTTCCTTGGCTTCCAGTTTTGTCCCCGAGGGTCGAAAACAGGAAAATCACTTCACATAACGGTTATTGGGTTCAAACCGATATTTTATGGTGAAAAATTTTTTCGAAAATAGTTCTCAAGTAGTTCCTAAAATTATTTTTTTATTCACCATTTTAAAAATGGTCATTTTGGGTTAATAACGATGGGTTCGTACTTGAGACATTTATTTATAACATTTCAAGAGTGGCCGAGTCGATAACTTCAAATTTGACTATTGGTAATAAGGTCTATAAGGTCGACAGATTGTGCTACTCAGGGTTGATTTCTTTAATTTTTTTTCCTATGGCACTCTCCTTAAAACATTACAAAATTTACCAATTTTAAAAGTAATTTTTTTTCAAAATTTTAATTTAGTCATTTGCCAATTATGCATAAAATTTTAAATAAGTATCTAAAATTGCATTAGGAAATTTTCATTTTTTTTCTTAACTTTCTTTTTTTTTCATTTGCTTGAATAGTTCACAGAAGTTAATGTACATAATATTATTTTGTGATGCGCGTATTTTGCTGTGTTCATGGCAGCACATATGCATAAGAAATGATTAACAATTTGCCTAATTGAATGTTTTTATTTGTAATCAATTAAAATACTGTGCTTTGGGAATGTAAATAGTGAACCTGAACTGTGATCAGTGATGGGTATGAACAATGGCTATCCCACGTACAACCAACTAACAGCTATGTAGAGTGACATTGTGAAACAGAATAAACTTCAACAAAAACAGTTAGAAAAATAGTAGAGACCAATCAACCACTTAAGGGAAGTAGTGGCTCACTATCAAGCCAAGTCAGTGAACAAACATCATCAATAGATGAATCAGAGGAAAATCATAGCAATATGACAATAGACAGCCTTAAATCTATCCAGTCAAAAGAAACTTGCAGTGAAAAACTCAAAAAGAAACATATTCCACCTATTTACAGTAAAAGCTCATTCTAACGCTTTAGGTTATAATGCTGTTTTCGTTATAACGCTGATTTTCTCTGGTCCCTAGACAACCCCATTTAAACCAATGTAAAATTAATCGAGATATAACGCTCATCATGGGCGATTATAAATCACGTTTTAATGATCTAAAATTCAGGAAAAATCAAATTTTTTCTATAATTTTGACAACAAAAACCAATTTTTTGTGACCTAAAAGCTCACTTCCTGTAAAAAATTCTCACTTTCTGAAGATTTTGGCTCCAACAACAGTTTTTTTTTGCAATTTTTGTAGTTTTGATTTTTAAAAAAGTAAAAAAAAAATTTTTAGGTATAGCAAAATTTTGCCAAAAAATCTTTTTTTCCAACTTTCAACAGTTTCAGTTCATACAAACAAGTAGAATTATTTTCGATTTTGGCTAAAAAAAAAAGGTAAGATTTTTTGATAACCTTATCAAAATTCAAAATAAAGTTCACATTTCCACTTCTTTTATTACACTCTTTTTGCTTTAATCTGGTCCCTTGAAGAGCGTTATAACGAGCTTTTACTGTATGTGAGTGGAATTAAAAATATTACTGAATTTACTGCAATGTCAGAAAGCATGCCCACGTAGAAAAAACTTACAGGGGGCAGTGGTAATTCACTACTTAACAGTAGTGCTAAGTAGTAATTCACACCACATCAGTAGTGCTTTCAGTACTTGATTCATTACTGGACAGTAGTGTTGCACTGCAGGGTAGTGTGACTTCTGCAGTAATTCACTATAGCTTAGTAGTAAAGTAGTAGTTTCTAACTACTACTCAATAATACTTCACCATTCAATACACCACTCAACAGTGGTGTTTACCTATTCAGTAGTAGTGGTTCAGTAGTTATTTACTACAGCTCAGTGGTAGATTAGTAGTTTTTAACTATACATTGGTAATATTTCACCATTCAATGAACCACTCAACAATGGTGTTCACCTACAGAGTAGTATGGCTCAGTAGTTACTTACTACAACTCAGTAGATGTGTTGTAGTTTTTTACTACACATCAATAATTATTTACCACACAATGCACCACTCAGCAGTCATGTTTGCCTACTGAACAGTAATGGTCTAATATAGTTATTTACTAGTAAATGTACACCTTACCAGTGATGTCATCAACCAATTGCCCTGCTAACTAAAAATACCCCAATTAGGGTGTGAGAAGAGGAAAAGAATTCAAAAGTTTTGAAGAATGCTATGCAGATATCAGATTATGTACATATATACGATTTTGAACACGAAGGATTGCAGATTCAAATTTAGGGTCTAATGATCTTCAACAAAAAATTCTGTGCCATTGAAAATCCAGATTTTAATACCGATATTGTACATTTTATTTGAGAAGATTTGCAATTTTACACCTTTTTGAGGCTCATTTTGGGCAGGGTGTCTAACAAAAATTCTCCGAAGAAATGCAGTACTTTTACAGTACCTTTTGCAGTACCTTATATTTTTTTTAAATCCAGCTTACACCGACCCCCCCCCCCCCAAGAAAAAAAATTATATTTTTGAACCAGTGGGAATTTGTCGATAAAATTATAAGTATTTCAATCGAAACAAATTGAAATTACAGAAGAAAAAGTGTCACCACGCCTATAAAAAAAATACAAGTGTTGCCATCTTCAGGGTGTCCACGTGTCCACTCATTTCTGGAAATGATTTTCCCTGACTTTTCCCGGTTTTCCAGGTTTTCCAGGCCAATTTTTCCATTTTTCCAGACCATTTTTTTCAATTTTCTATGCTTACGCCATACTTTGGTTCAAGAAAAAAAATTTTTTGGGAGGGTGTATTTTTTTTTATAAGCTTCTCTTCGAACTGGATACTTCTTCGGATATAAAAAACAGCTCAACTTTAATTATCAACTTTTTAAATTAAAAATGAATAAATAAATGAATAAACGTGCATCAAGTTTGGCCAATTTATTACAATATTCATACCTAATAACTTTTGAAAATGTTTCTTTTCTTTTATGGTTTTTTGGAGGCATCAAAATGTGAAATTTGTTCATCTTAAAATTGAGAAACAAATTGGCCCGAGCGAAGCGAGAACTTTTGAAAATGTTCATTTCTAGATGCCTGAAAACGAGTTTTTTTTCAAATGAGAAGAGTTTATTTTTTGATTTTTCAAATTTTAATATTGGAATGATGTTTTTTTGAAGGAAGTTAACTACTTCTTAAAAAAAAGTGAACAAGGTCGAGCAAAGCGAGGGCGAAAGCTTCTGAAAATTTGCATTTCGAAAGGCATAAAAACGAGGTTTTTTTAGTGAGAGCGAGTAGTTTTTTTGGCTTTTAAAATTTTAGAATTTGAATAATGCTTTTTTAAAGGAAGTTGATTTTGAAAAAGAAAACAGAACAGGCCCAAGTGAGGACGAAAGCTCTTGTAAATTTGTATTTCGAGATGCATAAAAACGATGTTTTTTTTCGTGAGTTCATTTTTTGGCTTTAAAACTTTGATTTTTATTATCTAGAAATGTTCATCTGGCCCTTTAAAAAGAAAATGAAACAAGCCCGAGCGAAGCGAGGGCAAAAGCTTTTGAAAATTTGTGGTTCGAGATGTAAAAAATAATGTTTTCCTTTCATAACAGGTCCTTATCTGAAATTTGCAATTGATTGTTTTTTCAAAATTCCAGGGATTTTGCGTGAAAATTACGAAATTCCCTGACTTTTCCAGGCCGACCAAATTCCCTGACTTTTCCAGGTTTTCCAGGCTTGTGGACACCCTGCATCTTTTGAGGTACAAAATGAACATTTTTTTTTAAAATTTTCACCAATTAATTCATTTTGAGGTTTTTAAAAAAATTTTAAATCAATGATTTTGAGAAAAAATGCAGTACTTTTCAGGCAAAATGCAGTACTTTACAGTACTTGCAGTACCGAGGATTTCAATGCAGTACTTTTACAGTACTTGCAGTACCTGCAGTACCTGTTAGACACCCTGTTTTGGGTTTTGGAGTCACATGATCTTCAAACATTATTTCTGGGCATTGAAAATCCCAATTTTGATACCAATATTGTACTATTTTTGTATCTTTTTGGAAAATTTTCGACTTTGTACCTCCCCTTTGAAGTCCATTTTGGGAAGTTAGGATCAAATCGTTCTCAAAAATGAATTTTGTGTCCAAATATATAAGAAAATTTAATTTTTGGTTTTGAATCTCCGCTGTGGATATTGTTTTGGGGTTTATACAATCAAATGATTTTCAAAAAGTAAGTCTGATCTACACCATTGAAAATCCAAATTTTCAATTCACACCAATATTGCACTTTTTTTTGGAAAATTTTCATTTTTGTACCTCCCAAGCTTTGGAGCCCATTTTCGGGTTTGAGCTTGAATGGTCTTCAAAAAAAATCATAAATTGATTCTGAGCCATTGAAAACTCAAATGTTGATATCAATAACATACTTTTTCAATTTTTTTTTTTAATTTTGGCTTTGTACCTCCCCTTTTGAAGCCCATTTTGGGATTTGGGGTAGAATGGTCTTCAAAAATAGTGCCATTAAAATTTCAAATTTTGACATCAACAGCGCACTTCTTAAAAAATTTGCAATTTTGTGCCTCCCCCCTCTTTGGAGCTCATTTTGGGTTTGGGATCAAATAGTTTTCAAAAATGAATTCGACACTCTTGAGAACTTCACCAATTATTCATAGTTTCAAGTTTCAACATTCAAATTCACGAACTGTTGAAATTGAGTGTTTGCAAACAAATATATTCTTTAAATGCCCTATCCACTGTAGTGCACTAGTAGTCAGGTGGTTAGGGTTGTGTAGTCAGACATCCGTAGGTCCCCGGTTCGAATCCCCGCGAGGTATAGGTGTAGGAATTTTCTAAAAATGTTATAGGCAGGAAAAATCATACATAATGTGAGCATCACATTGATGATCAGGAAATTCAAAATAAAATTCCCCAACCCTATTTTTTTGATTTTTGAAAATTGGGTTGGTGAAAATTGAACGTTTCAAATTGCACGTGAAAAATTGCATGTGCAAAATTGCACGTATACAATTGAACGTGTGTGATAATTGCACGCATGTGAAAATAGAACGTTTACAGCGTTCAATTATTACGTTCAACTTTCTGTATTGTTCTGAAAAGGCTTAAAATGAAGTTCAACCCCTATAATTTTGGTCAGTGCACATTGAGCACCCTATTGACCGTTGTAGGGCGTTTTCGCGAAATTCTGTGAGTTAGATTTCAAAAGTAAATTTTTTATCTGCTCATAAATTCCAGAAAAAATGAAAAAAGTTCAAGTAATACCGTAAATTTAACATGCGGTTGATTTCAGACGGTTTCAACCTGTTCAGAAGCCGGTAGCCATATTTCAAACGTTCAAAAGTTAATTTAGACGGTTTTTATGGAACTTTGTGAAAATCTGAAATTTCCAAAACACAACCAGAGGTTCCAGTTCCAGAACGCCTTGAAACCATCTCCAATTGACTCAGCATGTTGAAGTAAATTTTAGCTTTCCACCTTCTTTGAGTAACATTTTGCGAAAATTTCAACTTTCAAAAATCCGCTGGAGGCTCCAGAACTGTTCAGAACGTTTCGAAACTGTATTTTGGGTTGGTGAAAATCTCACATTAAATCATTTTCAGACGTTAAATTTGCAGACGTTCTATTTTCCCCTGCGTGCAATTATCACACACGTTCAATTGTATACGTGCAATTTCGCACGTGCAATTTTCTTACGTGCAATTTCATACGTGCAATTTGCCGCTCCCCTTGAAAATTATTGCACCCCACTGATACTGATAGCATGTAGTGAAACACTTCTGACACACACTTGGAAATGAGTAGTGTTTCCTATAGTAAGGAATTGCCAGTAGTGATTTACTACACACATACTAGACAGTAGTGAAATACCATTGATTTGCATATGTGGATCAGTAGTGCTACTCTACTGAGAAATCAGCAGTAATTCATCACTCATAATTTTGAGTAGGAGAAGTAAATCACTAGTGGCAATTCCTTACTAAGAAACACTGCTGATTTTCCAATAGACACCAGTGTACTTTTTCTACGTGGGTGGAACAGTGTGAGACCCCTATACTGCAAACCCTCTCTAATGGAGATGTTGAAATAGCATGCTCAAATGAGCAAAGCTTTACAGCAGTGTATAGGGCACTGGAGGCTATAAGGAAGAATCCTAGTCACAAAATGTATGGAATTGGGCACCATACATATCCGTTGAAACAAGATAAACCATATCAGGTAGTTATCAGGAGTCTACACCACTCCACTTCACCTGAGGATATCAAATTAAAATTGATTAAAATTGGACACTATTAGAAATACAGAGGCAAAAAAAGATGAATCTGGAGACCAATTCCATACATTTTGTGACTAGGAATATGAATTGCAATATCTGAGGGTACGGAGTTGAGAGCATTAAAAAGGTTGAGTTGTGATCAGCAAAAAGAATTGGGCAGGGGCAGCTAAAAGTGGTCTGGTCCAGGGCAGCAAAAGCCCGGAACAGCTCCTGTTTGCAGATCATGTAACTTTGTGAAAATAATTCTGGTTTACGAGTACTTCTCTTTCTTTTATATTGATCATTGATTCAAAAAACTGCAAAGTCTGGAAACTCCTCTATTCGTTTCGGTTTAAAGTCGTCTGTGTTGCATACAGCAATATATTTTCTCTGTTTAGAAGCTGTCCCGCTCTCCTCCTCCCATCCCAGCCAAAGAAACACTGCAGTAGTATTACTTAATACTACACCGCAACGATGATCGTGATTACTCTATATTCAATAATGATAAATGCATCGATTTATTGCACTTGACAACCCGTTCATTTAGCAGTCTCATGATTATCTACATACAACTTATTTGGTTGTTCGTACTATTCAATTAACAGCAATAAACGAGGCGTATACGTTGTTAGAGCACTTTTTCAATACCCCGAATCCCGATCTCCTAATAATATTCGGTATAAAAAACTTACCACGCTGGGTGCTGCTGCTGCTAAGCAACCTCCTCTATTTCGCTCGCGTATTTTCGAAGGTGTGATGTCGGCGAGTGTAATTAATTAAACGTGTACACCTAATCCATTACACGTATGAGAGATAAAGCAGAAGGAGAAGAAAAGGTGCAACTTGGTATCATTCCGCGTACATATATCGTCTTATTGGTAATTTGGTAGTGAAAAGATTGTAACGCCCATTTTTCCAGCGTGCTATTGTATATGTATAATGAATGTAATGTGTATCATACTCGTATAGGTATACAGGTAGGCTAAAAATGCGTAGAACATCAGACGATCGAACGATGGAAATTAATTACCGGCTATAATATAGGTTTTATTATCATCTCTATGGTAAGAATAGTAGGCTATATATACCCGATATCGTCCATAGAGGGCACATCATCGGTGGATATACCTTTGAGGAAAATTTATTGTTGTCCATCCTCATATATGTACCTATACGTATAGAGGTCTAGGTGTACTACGCAGTAAACGTGCAGCCAGACTAATTTTCTTTCTATGTTATTAAATTTTATATAAGTTATAAAAACGTCTTGTGTAGAACGACGCGAAGACCAACAAGACAGGATGCAATTTAATTTTATAACTGTCGTTTGGGTGTATTATAACATGTATAAGACCCCTGCCCCTGTACCGCGCGCGACCACGCGAGTACTAATTTTTTTCACGACTGGCTCGCGCCTTTACGACCGACGACGACGTGGTGCTTGAGGCACTGACAGCCTTTGAGACGATACCTGCATGATTTTTAGTACCAATAACATGCTGCGATTTTTTATATAAACATTGTGAAGAACTGAAGAGTTTGTTGTTGTGGTTCATTGTGTTATTTGCATGTAACTATTAGGGGATTTACTGAAGAGTTGAAGAGAAATCAGTTTGACTACTAAGTAGAAGTACGAGTAGCCCTACTTTTTTTAAAAAAAATTCAAGGTACAATTTTTCCAAATCTCTGCGTACCTACTTTGTGAAGAAAACAAGAAAAAATGTCTCGTTTTTGCCAAAAATACTAAAATAGTGGTAAACTCCGCTTTTTTTCAAAGCTTTGCCATGCAAAAATTTCTAAAGATTGTGGTTTCCTACTTACAAAAAATCCCAAAAAGTCTTGCTTCTTTTCAAAAAAATTTCAATTCTCACTTTTTTGATAGGAATTGTCATCGCCAAAAATAGAAAAAATAATCGCTTTTCCGGCAAAAATGAAAGCCATTGCTTCTTCATAATATTGTAAAAGAATGTTTTTTTTTTTTTTTTTTTTTTTGGAAAAAATTACATTCGTAACAAAACATCTAGAAGCATGCCGAACAGGGAGGGAGGAGGTGTTTTACCCCCCCCCCCCCGCCACAGACAAAAAAATGTTGACAAAATTAGGGAATTTTTGGGATACATACATTGAGTGAATTGGAAATGGTTGAGAATACTTGTAGTTGGGAAGAATTCGTTTAAGTTGGGAAAATCAAAGAATTACCAAAAACCATTGATTTGGATCTTTGAATTATAAATTTTCAAGAGCTTTTGCCCTCGTTTCGCTCGGGCCAGATCATTTTCCTTTTACCTTCTTTGATCATAAGCTATACTGAGTCGAAAAATTGACTATTCACATCAACAATATGTACTTTAAATTTCCCAATAAGTCTCAATAACGTACTTCTGCTAAAATACCAAAAAAAAAGACCTGTGATTTTTTTAGAGATTGTACTCTCGTTTTGCTCGGGCGTCGTATTCCTATTTTCAAACTACTGTTATAATTTCCTGAAAACTAAAAAAATATTGAAGGTACGAAATCAAATTTTGTGTATATCAAGAATAATGTTGTTTTGCGTTTCGAATTATCAATTTTTCACTTTTTTTCTCTGACCAAAGTAAGTAGAGGGTAGAAAAATTGACTTCTCGCTTTGGTGTAGTGTAGGTGCAAATTAATTGAAAATATTTCATCTCCGAGCAGAATACTTCTGGATAATTCTTTTATCAAGAAAAACCTTCCCTCAGTCCTTCCCAACAATTTTTTTTTCAGGGTGTAACTTACTCGTATATAAAGATAAAGATTTCCAAGTTGAAAAAATTACAAAATTAAACAAAGTATCAAGTATTTTTTTAAAAATTCGATGTCCTATTAGAGTTTTTTAAAATGACCTCATCGAGAAAACCCCTCTTTACTTACTTGTTGGATGATTCATTTTCGCTATGGCAATTGACAATCTTTTTAGAAGCCGAGAGAGAGACCAAGTTCCACTTTTCATCGTGGAATTTAAGGGGGGGAAGGTGGTTAAATTGAAAACATTGGATGGCGTTTTTCTCATGAAGATATAGATAAAATTCAAGGATTAAAATTTTTTCAAAAACGTAGAGTAGAAATGATATATTTTTTTTTTTTTGAGGAATGGGACAATTTCCAATTTTTTCATCATACACAGGGCCAACTTGCATGAAATTTCATCAGGAATTTTGAAATTTTTCCAAATTTTTATGAAAATGAATCCGTTTTTGGCAGTTTTAAATGATTTAGATACTTTTTAAAATATTTTTATACAACGAACATTCTATGAAATTTTTTGTAAATTTTTGTGTTTTTATACCACTTTAATGAGTTTTTAGCACGCTTTCTGCAGTTTTTCCAAAGTTTCGCCAAATTGTACAGAAATTCAATCGGTTTTTGGTTACTTGAAAAAATTGTAATGCTTTTGAAAGTGTTTTTGTTTTATTTAATACCTACGTTTCAACGATTTTTTGACCAGTTTTTTTCATTGTCCTTCGTGCAATTTTATTGAATTTTACCTTTTCCTGAAATTACACCTAGTATTAATAATTTGAAAAGATTTTAATGTTTTTCAACTATTTCTACGCCATTTAGCAATGTTTTAACTATGTTTTTTTACAATTTTCATTGAACTATGCATAATTTTGTTAAATTTTATCAGTTTCAGGCAGTTTTGAATGATTCTTGCTCGGTTGACAGTTTTAAAAAACAGACTTAATTTGAGATTTTTAGAACCATACATATTGAAAATTCTGATTCATCATTTTCAATTCCAACAGTTTCTCAGTTCTTGAAAAATACAACAATGATTATAGTGAATACGGTATCTCTTCACAGATACTTTACGATTTGATACCTACATATTTACGAGGCCAACATTGTGACAGAGGGGGGGGGGGAAGAAGAGTGCATCAAAATTGGACGATTTTATCATTAAAGAATTTACAAATACATACTATTGGTATATCAAAAGAAAAAAATCATTTAAAATCAAAAAATCAAAACTTCAATCTTTACATAAAATTATGAAAAACTTACCAAAGTTTCGTCTTGATTTGTAACAACATACGATATGTTGTAATAAATCACAATTATGCAAATTCTTGAATACGGAAACCAGCACTTGATGAGGATCGAAATGAGCACCTGAAACAAACAAACAAACAAACAAACAATCATATTTTGTTGTAGGTTTGAATTTTAGAAATTTGATCATTTTTTCAAATTATCTGAGTGGGAACAAATTTTTTTGTAGAATTTTATTTATTTACATATTCAGAATTTCGTGTCCGCCCATCACGTTGCTTTGATCTGCTTACTCAAAATCAGTAAATTAGTACCACCAAGAGTTACACAAGTTCATGGATATATTCGAGTGTGAAATTGAAGTACATACATGTCGAGGCTACACCTACACCTATACCTGCTCCTTTATGAGTCACCCACATACACTTAGAGGATGCTACTCGAATTTGTAACTTCGAAGTGAGAACTTTTCTTCCTCTTCGTACTCATAATAAATTATTGTACAGGTACATTGTACTACGTAGTTGTAACACTGCGGCGTCGTAGTACTCGACAAGTTCACATCGAATGAGTTTTGTCTGCGTTTCAACAACATCGTAGGCGCAGCCTGTGAGCCACACATAATAAGTAAGTAAATACACGAGCCCATATCGTCGCGTTTGCGGTCGAGCTGATTCACTTCGTAGGCGCCGAAGGTGTTAAAAATCTCGACCGTGGTGAGCCACACGACAGTGAGGAAAGAGGACCACGTAATACTCATTCGTACGAAGAAAAACTCACTCATCTGCCCATGCCCATACCCATGCCCATACCTGTACAATGCAATACAAAACCCTCGCTTAATTGGAACCTTACTCGGTATAAATAGGTTCGATTGTGTGCACGTCATCCGATCGTCCATCATCGTGGTCAGATGATCGCCGGGTTAAAGTGGGAAAAAAGGCTCTTGATATTTGAAACGTCCACGTCCCAGTCGTCGTGGCCTTTCACTTACGTATCAAAACCAGACACCGACGGACGATTGCTAGCTAGGGCTATTTTAGTGTCATCGCGCGGAATCCTTTGAATATTCTCATTATAACGGGTACGTGACGTCCTAAGTATTATGTACAAGCAAAATTACCCGCCCTTCGGGCAGGGAATAGAATTTAATGCATATGTACTTACCTACTTATAATAACTAAAAAAAATCCCGCAAAATTCCATATACATAATATGTAGTTACTGAGAAATTATAAAAAATTGATAATTTTTGACATTTTTGTCATTTTTTGGCTAAATTGTCAAATTTGTGATTTCACCTTAAGGTATATTTCTCCTGGACAAATCCCAAATCTGGGTGGCATTTTTGAAAATCCAAAGTCCAGTCGACCATATCTACCTTCCAACTTGAATCTATGGTCAAAAGTGGAAATTGTGCGATTCGAATCGCAGAAATGAATCGCGAATCAATTTTAGATCGAATTCAGAATCAGACTCTGAATCGTATTCAAATCACAAAGAATCGTTTTTGTAGCATCCATCGATTTTTAAAAACATTTTTAATCTTCCTGCAGATTTTTGAAATTTGAAATTTCTACAAAATTTTATTAAATACCTACATAGATTTAGAAAGCCAAAATTCAATCTGCAAACTAATTTCAATACCCTATGAAATCTAGAGCAAGTGCTTCCAACTCGTTTTGAAGCTTCCAGTTACTTTTTGGTCCTTCAAGGTCGACATACACGAAATTATAGGGGATAAGCTAGGTATTGGTTAGATAGACCTCCCTCCCCAAATTTGTTAAATCTTGAAAACGTTTTGCCAGACTCGACGAAGTCGTTAAGTTTAGTAAATTTTTAGTCTTAATAAAGGGATTTATTTATCAGAAAAAAAATGTTTTTTCACTTCTCGAAATACAAAATTTTGCGAGCTTTTGCCCTAAATTTGATTGTGTATTGTTGCTTATGTTTATTAAAACTGAAATTTCTACAAAAAATCACTCAAATTTTTAAATTTTTAAACCAAAAAATCGAATTCTTCCCATAAAAAAAACGTCGTTCTCTCAATCTCAATTATCAAAATGAAAAATGTCAAAAGCTTTTGCCCTCGCTATTCCTGGCTCAATTTGTTTGATTATTTTTATTTACAAAATGAAAATGAAAATGAAAATTTTTTATAAGTCAAAATCGGCTATCCTGGGTTCAAACTGATTTTACACCGGACATTCAAAAAAATGAAGCATTCTGGATATATTTATCAAATTTCTTCTATTTAAACTGATTTTATGCAAGGTGTGAAAATTCTAAGTAAGTTGACAATAATAAAAAAATCTAACCATTTGGATATACCTAACTCTATCAAATTTCCTGTTTTTAAACTGATTCTTATGCAAAGAGTAAAAATTCCAAATTGACTAAGTGAAAAAAAAATTGAAGTTGAAGAGATATGATTGGCCAATGAGTTCACCCATACTTTTCGAGTTTCTTCAGGAATAGATCCACCTTCGATCTCCTATTCTCTAAGTATGTTAAAAATTGAAGCTTCGATGATTTTGTAAAATGCTTAGCAAATCGGAAAGATTCGGCGGTGAACTGAAAGCTCTTGATGACGTCATCAAAACTTTGAAGCTTAATTACAGCTTTTTAAGGCCTCTAATCGCGAAAATAATTTCAGTACAACCATCTACGCATCACGCTGAACATTTTGAGTATTTTTTCACAATATTCCGTCCAGCCGATTTGCAGTGATGGCGTTACAAAGAAATCACCACTTCAATTTATTAAGTAGATGCTAAAGATACAGGTACAGGCGATTAAACCGATAAGGCGATTTTTATTTTAGGGCGAAATGTTGCCATCAAGTTGCAGCCTTTTCCATTCATGTGGGTAAAATTGCTGTTTTGAGCCAGCAGCCAGGTAAGAGACGTTATCACGGGAGCTGGAACCGATGACCAAATTCAAATAAGAACACGAGAATGTTTTTTTGAGCATTTTCCAAGAATTTCGTGTCCAAAATTAGGTCGTGAGTTTTGGGATTTTTGAAAAAGCCTCATGACAACATTTTTTTGAGCAATTTCGAAAAATTGCATTTTCGGTGATGACCAATTTTTGAACATGGATTTTACTTTGGGAGGCTAAAATTTATTCTTCATTTCGAAAATGATCGATCATATCATAGAATCGAAAATCGAAATAAATCGATTTTCAAAATTCGATTAATCGATTTTTGGTGATGACCGATTTTTGAACAGGGATTTTATTTTGGGAGACTAAAATGTATTCTTCATTTCGTAAATGATCGATCATATAGAATCGAAAATTAAAATAAATCGATTTTCAAAATTCGATTAAGTATTCGATTTTCGGTAATGACCAATTTTTGAACAGGGGTTTCATTTTGGGAGGCTAAAATTTATGCTTCATTTCGAAAATGATCGATCATAAAGAATCGAAAATCGAAGTAAATCGATTTTCAAATTTTGATTACATAATCGATTTTCGGTGATGACCAATTTTTGAACAGAGGTTTCATTTTGGGAGGCTAAAATTTATGCTTCATTTCGAAAATGATCGATCATAAAGAATCAAAAATCGAAATAAATCGATTTTCAAACTTTGATTAGGTAATCGATTTTCGGTGATGACCAATTTTTGAACAGGGGTTTCATTTTGGGAGGCTAAAATTTATGCTTCATTTCGAAAATGATCGATCATAAAGAATCGAAAATCGAAATAAATCGATTTTCAAATTTTGATTAGGTAATCGATTTTCGGCGATGACCAATTTTTGAACAGAGGTTTCATTTTGGGAGGCTAAAATTTATGCTTCATTTCGAAAATGATCGATCATAAAGAATCGAAAATCGAAATAAATCGATTTTCAAACTTTGATTAGGTAATCGATTTTCGGTGATGACCAATTTTTGAACAGGGGTTTCATTTTGGGAGGCTAAAATTTATTCTTCATTTCGAAAATAATCGATCTTCCAGAATCGAAAATCGAAATAAATCGATTTTCAAAATTTGATTAATCGGTTTTCGGTGATGACCAATTTTTGAACAGGGTTTTTATTTTGGGAGGCTAAAATTTATTCTTCATTTCGAAAATAATCGATCTTCCAGAATCGAAAATCGAAATAAATCGATTTTCAAAATTTGATTAATCGATTTTCGGTGATGACCAATTTTTGAACAGGGGTTTTATTTTATTCTTCATTATTCGAAAATGATTCATCATTTACAGAATCGAAAATCAAAATAAATCGGTTTTCAAAATTCGATTATTCGATTTTCGGTGATGGACCAATTTTTGAACAGGGATTTTATTTTGGGAGGCTAAAATTTATTCTTCATTTCGAAAATGATCGATGTTCTAGAATCGAAAATCCCAAATAAATCGATTTTCAATACTACATATATGATCGATTTCATTTGGTATTGGGACATTTTTCCAAAAACAGATCTTGAACAATCCGCATCTCCTCTCCAGTGGCACCGAAAATGTATTCCAAATAACTTTCAACTGGTGAAAATGAAGGTCTCTGCTAAATTTGATCAGAATCAGACGAATTTTTTTGGATTTTGGTTACTGTTTTTTTTTTTCAGGGCATGCTCTTTCGATCCAACTTGATTTCGTTCAAATCGAAGAGTGCCAGTTCAGAAGTTCTGTTGTAAAAGAGAGCTTGCGAAATAGTATCTACCTCACCTGTCAAAATTTCAAGTGCCGAGGTTTTTTTTGGCCGATTTGACATAAATCAAGACCTTGCGTCTCGAGATTTTTTGAGAATTTTTGAAAATTCAAAACACCTTACAACGTCACAACCCTCGATTTTCTGTTTGAGCAGCTGAAATTATTTTTGGGAGCTGCCCTGACCCCTTATGCTTTTGGAGAGAAAAAAAAACCACAATGAAATTCTTCATTGCTTTCCTTTCCAGTCAAAAAATTCATAAATTCCTCACAATGTGCACCTTTACACCAGTTGCACTTCCAACAAAATTCCCTTCTGTAAGCTCGGAGTCGGGTGTGTAATGTGGTCATCGATACTAGAATATTCAACCTGTTGCGGTACCAATAGCTCTCTTTCCGTAGGTAATTTCTAATAATTGTCACGCCCGTGTACGCGACAGGTACAGGTAGGTAAGTAGTGACGAAATACCATCATGAATTACCGCGTGTTAAGGCACACTTTGATTAGGTACATTTTTTTTCTCCATTTGCGGCGCGGCGCGTCTCATGAGCTCTCTCGGTTGCTCGGTTAATAAAATAATACGTGATGGGAGACGATAGCCAAAAGCGAAGCTCGATCTGCGGGCTTGCCTTGACATATGGCCAGACACGTGAGCCTATTAGGCACGCACGTTAATCGTCTACTGTGGGAAAATTTTCAGAACTTGGTCGATGTCACGTTCAAATTAAACGATACCTATAGCTTGGCTACCTCCGCGTACCTGTACACTTTTCAGTACCTTTTGACTGTGTAGCACAGTGTACCAACCTGTGGTACTCTATGTACCTTGTAGAAGATACGACAACGTTTAATCAATGTAATCCTCTGTAGTCTACTCCATCTACTCGTATTATGCTCTCTTCATACCTCTTCATCATCTTCTTGTACCTTGGTGCTCGGATAATTGTCAATCAGAATCCGCGCACCTACTGTTGTCATAATTTTTTACCGATGCTACGTGTTTTTACATCGTATTCTTCACCATTATAATTACGTCTGTTGTACTCGTAGTTTATCCATTTGTCGCAATCGCACCACCCATCCTTCTCGCGTAGGTATTGTAAACCTAATGGAAATATCATTTTCCGATGATAGATTCGTTAAAAGCGTTTTTAAACGCTATTATCTGGATGTTTTTTCTCATCTTTGTACGAATCTCTGAGTATACCAGACGATCAGCTACGTGAATTTTATGCCGCTTTAGAAGATGTGTGCTATAATCGACAATCGTAATCCTTCAGCATTCGAGTTCACGTCCACGTCCCACGTCCGTCCGAACCATTTCGTAGCTTAATCAGTTTTCAGCGATATAAGATTATGACGTACTGTAGACCTACTCGATCGATGATGATTGTCTCTATTATCGATGAATCGAAACAAATACTATCACGTTTAAATTGAGAAAATTGTACGTCAAAATATTTGTCGATTTATTTAATCTGGTATTTTTTCGAACGTGTTCTAAACCTATTGTAAAATACATCCAGTGATGAGATCAGAAGATAGATTGGACTGTTTTTTTGAAAACGGCTGATTGACTCAAAAAGTGCTTTAGAAATCGAAATCTGTTGACTTTTTTTTGGTCGCAAAAAATGAGTACCTAGGTTTTTCGTTAGTATCTCCTCGATGGAAAAAAGTAAAAAGCAAAAAGTAGATAACAGTCAGGGGGCCCGCATAAGGATCTATTGCACCCCCTGCCGATCCTCCGGGACAACGTTTTTCTTAAAGGGGTAGTCCTAAGGAAAATTTC
Source organism: Planococcus citri (assembly GCF_950023065.1). NCBI lineage: Eukaryota > Metazoa > Arthropoda > Insecta > Hemiptera > Pseudococcidae > Planococcus > Planococcus citri. Next base: position 18,982,836 of record NC_088679.1, on the reverse strand, counting down.
TAGCGGTTGTCCTCAAAAAAAAAAGTGGCCCTACTTACAAAATGGCGGCCATTTTGATTGACAGGTTAGCCGAAATCACAGATTTTGCATTCCAACATAGGACTTGCACGAAATTTTTCAAACCGTACAAAGGTAGATCGTAAGAGCAGGCGAAAATTTAACACCTGTCAAAATTTCAAGTGCTAAAGAGCCTTTTTCGATTTTTGGTGAATTTTTGAAAATCAAATTTAGACCACAAATGAGGGGAAAATCAAAATTTTACCAAACTGACCTAGAAAGCTGAAATTTAGGATATACCCTATTTTTGACCTGCCAAATCGATTGGAAACTGTGTCAAACCGTTTTGAGTAGTTCTGGAGCCTCCAGCAGATTTTTGAAACTTGAAATTCTCACAAAATTTCATCAAAATGTGGTTGGAAAGCCTAAATTTATTTAGCAAACTAATTTCAATACGCTACGAAGTCGACTGCAGGTGGTTTCAAATGATTTTAATGCTTCCAGCTACTTTTTGAAAATTTTCAATTTTCCAAAAAACGCCATAAAACCTGTTCAAATAATCTCAAGCATGCGTGCTCGAGATTGGTGTTTGTTAATGACCTTCATGACCGGTAAAGTATCCGATATTTAAAAAAAAAATCGGTGTACTCCAGTTTGAAACTTACTTTTGTGCATCGCTTTCATCTTATATTTGAAAATTTAAAAAATTCACGCTTCCGCCTCCGTTTGAGACAGAAAAATTAAATTTTGTTGACACTCTATTTTTGGAATTATTCCGAAATGGATTTCAGGCAGTTTCAATCCATTTTGGAGCCTACTGCACCTTTTTGGAAACTTCAGTTTTATAAAAAAAAATGTCACAAAATCTGTCCGAATTAACTTTACACTTACATACACTGTGCAGAGTAAATTTCGGCTCTCAACTCCATTTCATGAAATTTTGTAAAAATTTGAAGTATCGAAAATCTACCGGAGGCTTCAGTGCTTTCTAAAAAGTCGCTGGAAGCTCCAAAACGACTTAAAATCCATCTGCAGTCGACTTCATAGCTTATTGAAATTAGTTTGCAGAATGAAGTTCGACCTTCCAATGGCATGCATTCGATAAAATTTCGTGAAAATTCAAGTTTTAAAAATCTGCTGGAGACTCCAGGAATTTTCAAAAAAGTCGCTGGAAGCTCCAAAATAGCTTGAATCCACTTGATGTCGTCTTCAGAGGGTGTTAAAATTGGATTGTAGAGTAAATTTCAGCTTTCCATCTCCACTCGATGAAGTTCTGTGAAAATTTAAAGTTTCAAAAATCTACTGGAGAATCCAGGAATTTTCAAAAAAGTCGCTGGAAGCTCCAAAATAGCTTGAATCCACTTGATGTCGTCTTCAGAGGATGTTAAAATTGGAGTGTAGAGTAAATTTCAGCTTTCCATCTCCACTCGATGAAATTCTGTGAAAATTTAAAGTTTCAAAAATCTGCTGGAGGCTCCAGGAATTTTCAAAAAGTCGCTGGAGTCTCCAAAACAACTTGAAATCCACCTGCAGTCGACATCGTGGCGTATTGAAATTAGTTTGCGGAATAAATTTAGGCTTTCCAACTCCATGATGAAATTTTGTGAGAATTTCAAGTTTCAAAAATCTGCTGGAAGCTCCTGAACTACTCCAAAATGTTTGAAACAGTCTCCAATCGATTTGGCATGTCGAAAATAGGGTATATCCCAAATTTCAGCCTTCTTGGGTCAATTTGATAAAATTTTGATTTTTTCCCCTCATTTTTGTCCAAAATTTGATTTTCAAAAATTTACCAAAAATCGAAAAAGGCACTTTAGCACCTGAAATTTTCACAGGTTATGAATTTTTGCCTGCTCTTTCGATCTACCTTTGTACGGTTTAAAAAATTTCGTGCAAGTTCTATGTTGGAACGCAAAATCTGTAATTTTGGCTGACCTGTCAATCAAAATGGCCTCCATTTTTCCCCCAGATGATCGGCGGCGGGGGGGAGTACAATAGATCCTTATGCGGGCCCCCGAATAGGATAACTCTTGATCGAAAGGGTCGAGGAAGGATAATTTTTGCTGTAGAGAAATTCATTTTGAACTACGTTCGCCATTTCTTCTTTTTTAATGGTTCAGATTTTTGTGGTCTCTCACACCCTAAATCCACGAGTAAAACAACACACAACCCTTGAACCTTGAACGTTGCACCTGTAAATGCACTTTGCACGTCGCTCGGTTATGCAGGTTATATAACGTTGATGTACACCTATCCCTATATCTTTACAGCGTATACTATATTTATGATTATAAATTGTAGGTAGATTTTATATAGGTAATGTATAGCCATAGTCGCAACCACTGACCGATTTGATCCCTTTAAATAAAAAAAACACATTTTAAACGCGGATAATTGTTAGGTGTTTCCAGTATCGGCAATCTGATCTCGATTGCTTAACCGCTATTTAACCGAGGTGCATTTTTCTTGCATCATCATCCCCCTAATGTTCGCATGCAATTGTCTATTTCGCTGAAAGCTAAATCCCAGGCTCGCCGAGGACCGCGAAGCCCCAGCATCTAAACATTTAAACTTAATGTTAGCCGTTTATTTAACGTATCATTAAGACCCTATGGTTACGCGAACATCAACATCATTCTGACGATTTGTTGGAAATTAACACCGCCGTCTCCTCCAGCATAGTACTTTGCTCTTGATAATTGTGGGAGCTGCTTTTGCTCTATTCATAACACGAGAAGGAGAAAAAAATGCTGCTGTTTCTTTTCCAGCATCTCTACCTCGATACTATGAAATGACACCAGCGTTCTCGTTCGAACGAATCATCCCTCATCGTGTATCAAGACTATATGAAAGGAACACTTTAAAATGATGTTATAATTTTATAATATTTCCCATTTCTTATATATTTTCTATTATCTTTAAGAAACTGTTTATAGTACATATTTATTGGCAAACCAGCTGCTCCAGCTTGGAATTCTTCTCTGTGTGTACGCATGTTCCGCAAGATGATGCGGTTATCCTTACCTCTACAAAAGGAGTGCATTTTCACGGTTACCCAGGCCATGCCAGGCGCACAGCCCACAGCCTCGAAGATGAAAATGAAAGATAGAAAAAAAAAGGTCCGAGATGAATCTAATCTCTTCGATCGGATCTCCAGATAAGATTCCAAATCTGTACGTTATCTTTTTGTATCGATCTTTTTAGTATTACACGCGCGGCCAAAAGTACAACACAATTTCTTCTTTCTTTGTACTACATAGGTACCTATTTCGACAAAGGCTACACACTTATAACATTTTTATAGTCGGTAAAATAATGTACATACAAGTGAGCAGCGAATTTTCAAATGATGGAAAATTCTCATCGTTTTCGCTTTATTGATGTCTACATTTTACCGCAGTGTGCCACTCATGTATGAGGTATATACTATACTCAGAACAATGGAGACATCTTTCGTGGTTTATTTTACTTTTATAGGAGAAAATATGAGAATTTTTTTCTCAAAATGGGATATTGAATAGGTACCTGAACAGTGGCCAGACAGGGGTAGGTTTTCAGGGTGCTTATTCGGTCGTCAACTTTGACATTCTCTAACTGTACATTTGTGTTTAGCTCGACCTCATGTTGGATTTTCTGCGATTGAAAAAGAAATAGGAAAGCTTTCAGTTGCAGGTGTGTGGTGACACCTTGGTGAAAAGAATGACAAAAAAGTTTTGATTTTCTCCAATATGGCATTGGCAGATGGTGCAGAGGCAAAAAAAGGGCAAATATTTTGGTAGGAGGGTCATTCCACGTCAATTGAACCAAGAAGTGGTAGGGAGGTTCTGCGTTTTTTTTTTTGAAATTTTTCCTGTGGAAAGACCTTCCGAAGGGATGACCCATGGCGCAAATCGCAGCCCTCCAGCCCATTTTTAAAGGCAGCCAGGGGGTGTCAGAGTTTTCAGTGAATCTGAAATATCATCCATCTCAGCAGTGGATTACTCAATAACCGCGATACCTATCAAAATGAATCATTTTCCCATAGTTAGGGGTTTTGAAAGGCTTTTTGGTGATATCATAAAAATCAGTGTTGCCACTTTTTTTCGTACAAAAAATTAGCTCAAAAAGTATCGAAACGTAGTTTTCACATCGTTCCGACTCTCAAAAATTCTGAAAAAAATATATTGTGGACAATCTTTCATGCTAAACAACATATTAGAAAATTAAGATTGGCAACATGTTGCAAAATTGATTTTAAAAAATTTTAAGTTTGCGAAAAAATGCGATTTATTGATTTAAAACATGAAAAAAAGTTTTGATAAGTGAAGTTGACCCATTTGACCCCTATTTTTACGTATCTGTTGAGAAAATTGAAAAAAACCATTTCACTTGATAAAATAAACTCCTCACAAAAAATCAAAATTCGAAAAAATTCAATTTTCAATTTCAAAGATTAAAAAAAGTTTAAATTTATTCAGTTGTCTTATTTTGACCTCTTTCTGACGCATTTCATGAAAAAGTTGATAAAAATTACACTCACAACAAAAAATAAAAATTCGTTCATTTTTTGAATTTTTTCGAATTTTGATTTTTTTGTGAGGAGTTCATTTCATCGAGTGAAAGGGTTTTTTCAACTTTTTCAACAGCTATGTAAAAATAGGGGTCAAATGGGTCAACTTCACTTATCAAAACTTTTTTTCATGTTTTAAATCAAAAAAATCGCATTTTTTCGCAAACTTTAATTTTTTTAAAATCAATTTTGCAACATGTTACCAATCTCAATTTTCTAATATGTTGTTCAGCATGAAAAGTTGTCCATAATATATTTTTTTCAGAATTTTTGAGAATCGGAACGATGTGAAAACTACGTTTCGATACTTTTTGAGCTAATTTTTTGTACGAAAAAAGTGGCAACACTGATTTTTATGATATCACCAAAAAGCCTTTCAAAACCCCTAACTATGGGAAAATGATCAATTTTGATGGGTATCACGGTTATCGAGTAATCCACTGCTGAAATGGATGATATTTTAGGTTCACTGAAAACTCTGACACCCCCTGGCTGCCTTTAAAAATTGGCTGGAGGGCTGCGATTTGCGCCATTGGTCATCCCTTCAAAAGGTCTTTCCACAGGAAAAATTTCAAAAAAAAACGCCGAACCCCCCTACCACTTCTTGGTTCAATTTTGACGTGGAATGACCCAGGATGAAATCTCATCTTTGTCAGAAAATTTTAAGATGGGATGAACGAAGAAAAAAATCAAAAAAATATTCAAATCAAAATTTATACCTTTAGTTTTTTTTTTACAATCAAGCTGCTCGTGGCTGAGTCCTCCTCATTAATTTGAGCGAATTAAAACTTTTCATTAGCTACTCTACTTGATTGAAAGCGTAAAGAAATGCCAGTTCAGGAAGATCTCCAAGTTCACATGAACAAAAAAACCACTCAAGAGAAACTACATAAAAATAGATGGAGCATATTCGAATGATTTTTTTTTCAACATAACGTTAAGAAATTTCTAAAAATTATCCTCGCTTTTATATTGTAGTAAACTACCTATCCGCGAGCAGTTAATTTTTTTTTCAATTTCTTCGTCAAGTCTTTTATATCAAATAAACGAGAAACAACACGCGGGCGCGGTGTTAGAAGTAAATTAATTTTCAAGTTATAAACACGTTACTGCAGAGAGCTGTCACTTTGAGGTATCCCTTCTGCCAGCCTTCTCCGATGTTGAATTCTGTTTTAGCGCCGTTTGTAATTAAATCCTAGCAACACGTACAACCCTCTAATTTTTTTAACGTAACGATGACGCGGTATTTAAAAAAAATCACTATTCTGGTTTTTATATTATTCTATATGTATAGTTTCTCTTCCTTCACCTTTGTAGCCTATATAAATGGTGTCCATCAAAAAACGTGAACCTCGTTTTTTTATCGTCTTTTTGAAAATAACGCCTTTGTCTAATTATGCGAGAAATTTAACGTCGAAAATATAGGTAGATAATATTCAACTCCTCCTATCTTATTCATAATGGGTATTCGAGCACTTCGAGGAATATGAGAGGAACTCCCTGTGGGAGAGAAATAACCAAAATGTGGGATGAAAATCAATTACCAAGGTATTAATAGGCATTAGCTTAAACCACCCTCAGCCTGGGATTAAAATTAAAATAGACAGGGGTCATTTTGTGTCAGTTTGACCAAACGTTTTGACACTTCTCACGTTTTTCAATTTTAATCACGCTTGATTTTTCCCAAAATCAAATGTTTGTCAGCCGTTCCAAAAAAGGTGCAGGGCATTGTGTACCTTATTTTACGTTGAAATTTTCCACCTCACCACCCCCCCCCCCTGCATTCTTCCCAAAATTATTACCTCGGATGAGAAAATAATTCTCTATTTTTCAATTTTCTCCATCTGCAAAAAAGTGGTGCCGGTAGCCTCCACCCCCCTCCAAAGTTGAAAAAACTCGAAAAATGAAAAAAATTCAATCAGTCAATTCAAAAAAAATCGTGATCTACTTTTAAGCACAAATTTTCTTGAAAAATGCTAGAAATTTTTTTTATAGAATATTTGAATTCCTCGAAAAATTTTAACCAATTTTGATAAATTGCATAACACTTTTCCAAAATTCCAAAAAATCATGACAAAATTTAAAATTTAAAATTTTTCAAACATGCTCTTGAAATTTTCTCGTCATAATTTTCAAACTTTTCAAAAGTCCCGATTACTAATGATCCAATTTTCCAAACCCTTATAGCGAAACCGCATGTCTTTCTGACATTTGAGTTTCACCCCTTTCCCCCTTTCCAAAGTTGTTTCCTGGGATGAGAAAATAATTTACTATTTTTCATTCCCCCCCCTATCAACAAAAAAGTGAAGCCGGTAGCCTCCACCCACCCCCCCCCCCCCGATGAAAAAAATCAAAAAAATTGTCTATTTTTCAACAACAAAAAACTCATAATCTACTTTTGAGCGCAAATTTTCCTAAGAAATGCTACAAAAAAAGGAGGAGTTGCGATAAGGACCACTCTTGAAATGTTGTAATAAATGCCCCAAATACGAATCCGTAGTTAGTTAACACAAAATTATCATTTTTTGGGCTCCAGGGGTTCCCAAAGTTGTGAATAAAAAATTATTTTAGGAACCACTGAGTATTATTTTCAAAAAAATTTTTAGCGGAAAAGATCTGTTTGAACCCGATAAACGTTACTCGAGATGATTTTCCTATTTTCGACCCTCGAGCACAGAAATTGTGAGGGGTTTTTATTTTTGAAAAATTTTGTAACCGCCATTTCGAACCTACCCCTTTGAATCCCACTAAAAAGTTTTTTACAGTTTATTAGTTTCTGTTCGTGCTAAATAAAATTTTACGCTGGTACTCAAAAATTCAATTTTCCAATTTTTCGTAATTTTGATATTTTGGGAACCCCTGGAAAAATAAAAACCTGCGATTTGCGTCAAACGTAACGTTTTAAGGTATTTATATTCAATTATCGAGATGAAGAAGTTTAATTAAGCTCCCTGTATATTCGTAAATTTTAAACCCTTTTTTTTAGAGTCCCTATTTTAGGCACCCATAAAAAAGGCGTTTATGCATATTTTTTCAAATAAATCGAAAAATTTACATTTGAAACACATCAGCCAGAGCTCGACAATTTTTCATTTGATTTTTCCAGTAACTTTCAAAATTGAGTTATTTTGGGTCGAATTTTGAGATTTTACTCTTCGAAAAAACGTTTAAATCACATTTTCACGATTTCAACGAGTAAAATCTCAGAATTTGGCCAAAAAATCTCAATTTTGAAATTTTTTTTGAAAAATGTCAGAAAAAAATTTCTATACAAATATTTGAATTTCTCGCGAAATGTTAACGAATTGTGATAGGTCGGTCGCATGATATTTATGTACTTTTCCAGAATTCCAAAAAATCATGACCGAATTTAGAGGTTAGACTAATTTTTCAAAAATGTCCAAAAAATTTTTTCGTTATAATTTTCGCCCATTTTGATAGGTTATAGAAGATACTTTTTCAAACATCCAAAAACCCATCACCTGAATTTTTCCCATCCCTTATGACGCAACCACACGTCTTTTCTGACATAGATTTTGGGATTCAAATTATGAGGTTGTAGATTTGGAGATTTTAGAATTAGAGCTTTCGGATTTTGAGTTTCGGATTATAAGATTTCAGAATTTCAGATTTCTGATTTTCCGATTTCAAATTTTGAAATTTAAGTAAGATTTGAAATTTTCAGATTTTGAATTTTTGGATTTTCACATTTTGGATTATGAGATTTCAGATGAGGAAAATGCTCGTCAAATATGAAGTATTCGGCAGTGAAATGAAAGCTCAAAAGTAAGATTGTTCAAAATGATGCATTTTTAATTTTTTGGACTCAAACTAAAAAATTTTGATTCTAAATGTTTCGTAACATAGTATCTGCGCGTCATGAGGAATATTTTAAAACAGAAATGAGCGAAATTGGTCCAGTGGGAGGGGCTCACTGACTGGAACAATATTTTCAAAATTCTTTTCATATACGTATACTTTAAAGATTTTTCAAACGGATTAAAATCTTTAAAAAAAAAACACACAGAAACGTATACAAAAAAAAATTTAAAAACTCGAAAAATCCTTTGATAAAAGCAAAAGCTGTCCCAATGGACGTAAAAAGTAACAACCTGCGTGTCTCCATAAATGAGCTTACAATTCGATACAGTACTCAAATTAATTTACACGTGTTTTGAAAAAGAAAAATCGAGTATAAATTTCCTCCAGCTTCAACGATCGCGTTCATTTTGTCGAGATATCGAAGCGTACATTACATCGAGAACGATGTAGCACACACAGGGCGATCTCCCATTTGTGTACACCTTGTCACAACCCTTTTCATTTTAAATACGTCGTATGTCTGTCTGTCCGTGTATGTATCCAACTCTATATACGGAAAAACAAACGACTCCCTCTATCTCGACACGAATTATATTAGTAAATATACGACGGAATGATAGACTCACTTAGGTATCAAAATAAAAAAGAGCGACGAGGAGAAAAGAAGGTACCTATGGTAGAAAGAGAAACACACAGAAAACCTGCACTTGCTTCGGCCCCCTTACATTCCGTTTCGTTCCGATATGTTGAAAAATGTAAACAAAAACGCAAAAATTACACACATAATTTTTAGGGTGGTGTGTTTTGTGTTGACTTAAATTGTTTGCTATAGTTGCATGTTAACACCATATGTGCCGTTAAAACTATCCACCAACGCGCCATAGGAACGCGCAGAGCAGCCCGCCGTACATAAAAATCATGCTCGCAGAGTCGTAGTCACAGGTTCATTTATAACGCACCGTTCGTTCCCGGATGAAATACCTTGTCAAGTTTGTTATTTGTTTCAACCGACAATGATAAACATCTTTAGAAATAATGTCTGGCTTTTGCTGGTTTTTCAATCAGCGGGGTGTCGCCGGGCTTGGGGCTGGCGGCCGGGACCGCGAATGACAAAAAATTAATCGCTTCTTATAATTTCTCAAATTGTTCTCATAAGCGTTCGTGACGTGACGTGAGCAGTGAGCAGCCCGTCCAACATGGGTTGGCGATTACGATCGCGACTCGCGAGATGTATGGCACGATGCGGCGGTGGTGCGGCTTTACTAGATGTTGTTTTGCCTGCACGAAGTAATGCTGCGAGTGGTGAAGGGGAGGGGAAGGTATACGGTAGCTATGTAAGTATAATATGCTGCATGATGTACCTACAGTTCGTGCATATGCAAGTTGATGGGGTGGTGAGGGCGAACGAGATGATGGATTGCGGCGAATGTGGTGCTCGAAAAAAGAAAAAAGGTACATGATTTCAGTGGGTACTTTTTTTCGAAGATTATGAAGATGGACAACGAAGAGGCAAGATGACAAAATGGGCATTGGAAATATGCAGATCTTGACAACTATAAGGTGTGGGTTCAACAAGCAGAACAAGAATGCTACAGCCAGCAGGATAAAAAAAAAGACTTTTGGCAAGACCTTTTTTTTTCGAGTGATCGATGCAGCACTGCAAATTTGAGGCCTGGAAACGTTCTCTTTTTTCAGTGGTCCCGAATATAAAACCACTTTTAGAGGAACGGTGACATTGCATTCAAAATCAGAGGAGGAATCGACTTTTTTGGGTCAGATGCTCAGAAGTCTCCAGTGGGTATATTTCTGAACTTACATTTTTGGAAAAATTCACTTAAAATGGTCCAGATGAAATTTCAGACTGCGACTCGATGAACTAGAATTCATTGTAAGTGTGACATTTCCGCCAATTCCGAAAAAACTGATCGGATTTTAGCGGGGTTTTTGAAAAATTTCGTCGAGACCTTTAACAAAGTGTTTCTCAAATCTTCCACTTAAAAAAAATGCTTTCTAAAGGAACATTCACCGCATTTAGCCCCCTCTCCTCCGAATGCGTTCTACATCTATCGGGTGTGTTTTCAAATAGGCATACCAAATCAGTGCTGCCATAGCCATACTTTGTCCATCTTTTAACAAAACTAAAGGGGAAATAAATCTTCCTGAAATTTCGATGAAAAAAAAGCAGGACTTTTAAACCAAAAATGGCGGTAAATTCTCCTCTACAAGGAAAGTTTAAAACCATGGGCAATTTTTTTACGAAAGTTAATTAAGTGCATAGAACTCCAAGTCAACAGAAAAGTCCTTGAAAAGTTTGACAAAATAAATATCAATCAGTTATTACTTATTTTTGAACGTTTAACATAATTTTAACTATTCATCAATTTTTTTTCCATGGTTGCTTAAAGTTGGACTCAACAAATATCTTCTACTTATCTACTTACTCCAATATTACTCCAATAGGTATTCGTAAAAATTTCAGAATTTGGTGATTTAGATATACAAAAAATGTCGAATGACCTCGCAAGGTCGTTTGCTTATCACTCATCTTGAGGTCATTGACCCATATGTCTGGCTTATCAAGGCCATCAGTATCCATGTCTGGCCTGTTAAGGTCATTAATCTGTATATCTTGACTTTAAGGTCACTGACCTACCGTTCTAACCTTCCAAGGTCGTATATTAGACCTCGTGAGGTCATTGACCCGACATTATATTTTTTAAAGGTCATCTGTCAGTCCGTTCGGATGCCCTCTAAAGATCATTAACTCGTCTGAATGACTTCTCAAGGTCGTCTGTACATCTGACTGGTATATCAAGGTCATTGACCGGTCTGCCTGACCTTTAAAGCTCAATAACCTACTGGTCTAGCTCCCCAAAGCCGAATGTACACCTGCCTGGTCACTTGAGGTCATTGACCCGTCTGTCTGTCTTCTGAAGTTGGGTGGTCTCCCTGTCTGGCCTCTTAAGCTCATTACCCCGTGAACCTTCTCTTTCAAGGTCACTGACCTACCGTTACAACATTCCAAAGTCATTTATTAGGCCTCGTGAGGTCGTTGACCCGTCCGTATGTTTTCCAATGTCACCTGTCAGCCTGCCTGTCTGTCTGCCCTCCAAAGGTCATCGGCCTGTCTGTATGACTTCTCAAGGCCATACACATGTCCGGTCTATCAAGGTCATTGACCTGTCTGCCTGACCTTTAAAGCTCAATAACCTACTGGTCTAGCTCCCCAAAGCCGAATGTACACCTGCCTGGTCACTTGAGGTCATTGGCCCGCCTGTCTGTCTTCTGAAGTTGGGTGGTCTCCCTGTCTGGCCTCTTCAGCTCATTATCCCGCAAACCTTCACTTTCAAAGTCACTGACTTACCGTTACAACATTCCAAAGTCGTTGATTAGGCCTCGCAAGGTCATTGACCCGTCAGTATGTTTTCCAAGGTCATCTGTCTGCCTTTCTGCCCTCCAATGGTCATCTACCTGTCTGTATGATTTCTCAAGGTCGTACACATGCCAGGTCTATCAAGGTCATTGACTTTCCTGTCTGACCTTAAAGGTCAATAACCTACTGGCATAGCTCCCCAAGGCCAAACCTACACCTGTCTGGTCACTTGAGGTCATTGACCCGTCTGTCTAGTTTTTCAAGTTCGGCAGTCTCCCTGTTCGGCCTCTGAAGGTCATTACCCAGTGAACGTTCACTTTAAAGGTCACTGACCTACCATTACAACACTCTAAGTCGTTTATCAGGCCGCGTGAGGTCACTGACCCGTCAGTATGTTTTCCAAGATCATCTGTCTGTCTGCTTGCCTGTCTGTCTGTCCTCCAAAGGTCATCGACTTGTCTGAATGACTTCTCAAGGTCGTACACCTGTCTGGTTTATCAAGGTCATTGACATGTCTGTCTGACCGTTAAAGGTCAATGACCTACTGGTTTAGCTTCTCAAGGCAGTATGTTCACATGGTTGGCCACTTGAGGTTACTGACCCATCAGTCTGGTATTTCAAGGTCGTCCATATACTTACATGGTTGGTTTATCATGGGTCGTTGACTTGTCCGTCTGGCTTTCAAAGGTCACTGACCTACTTATACAGCTTCTCAAGGTCGTCTGTATACCACTATATGAATTATCAAGGTCATCGACCCGACTGTTTGACCTCCAAAGGTCGCTGACCTGTAAGTCCTGTGTACCTCTGTCTGGCCTCTTGAGATATCATTGACCTGTCTGCCTGGCTTCCTAAGGTCGTCTGTCTATCCTATTAAGGTCATACAGACCTTCTTCACAGCTGGTAGAATTTGCAAGACCTATACACCCTGTTTTTGATGTCTTTTCTATGAATACTGATTTTACAAAATTATCAAGGTTTCTCAAAAAAGGGGAAGGTTTATAAAATGATTTTTTTGACACCAGCTTAATATTTTACCAATTTGCTTTTTTTCAATACAGAAAAAAAATCCCCCCTCCCCTCAAAAAATATCGAAAAATTTATAATGACCAGTTTCTATTTTCTACGTACCTACTTTCAAGGGGACTAATTTAAAAATCAACGAACTCTCGCCCTTGTTCTCCTAAACCAAAATAGAGCACTGGTAATTTCAGTATTTTTTCTCTTTTTATTTAATTTTTCTTTGAAATTATTTCTATATTTTCAAAATTTGAACAACCCAAGGCACAGATCCGACCTAAGACCGAGATCTAACATCTCTTCTCCACTCATGCAACGCCTATTCCATCTCTATCGTCATAAAAAAACACCAAAATCTCCTCGTAATAAAATCGTTTAAAAGAATAAAGAGACACTGGAACATCGAACGCCTATAAGCATTCCGCTCCGGAGACTTGACCATATAATACTACATAGACATACGTAACTGAAAAAATAATACTCAGCATTAAGCGATAAGCGATTACCCACGTATCCGACCGAATTTTACGATTATTATCTCGAAATAGCGTGCATCGAATTGCCTTTCCTAGTCGCTCTCGCTACCCGGCCCTAGAGTCGCGGACACGGACGTGGTACGCACCAAAAGCCAGTTAATGACGCTAAACTATCCAACGCCTACAAAATTCTCTTCATCGCGCCAGTTTAAAAAAAACCGAAAACGTATACGAAGCTCGACGCTTAATATAATATACTTAATATAATAAAAGAAACTAATCTTAATTTATCGACCAATCGTACACCTAAGGATATGTTTTTCTTCCCATCCGCGCGATGCCCTACCTCCGTCCTCTTCCAGTTCCGAATACGACGAGTAGGTAACTCGACAAACATAAAAACATCTCCATTATGGACATTATAATTTTTCGCCCCGTTAAGAAAATATTCATAATAGGTGTAAGGTTGAAAATGTGTCCGAAAAAAAGCAACCAACGATGCAGAAACCGGTTGAAAAAAAAGCCAGATAAAAAATAGGTATCTACGCCATACGAGTGAGGTATCGTACATGGGCACTGGGTATATTTGGTTGCGGTGCGATGGGTGCGAAATTTCACACACAGTTTTCAACCGCCTCCCTCTGCTCGCTTAGGTAACCATATAAATTATCTAGATTTTAATGATATTCAAATTAGTTGAAAAAACACGAGAGAAAAATGAATAGGTGAGTATACCTAAGGATCCATTAAACGCTATCGTCGTACCTATCGCCTTATTGCGAGAAAATGGTTAGACTATGTCTACTGTGAGTATTTTTAGCCCATTTTATTTTACATACTTTTTTTTTGAAGGGAAAACGCCTTCGCAGTATGATGGGCCAAGTTGCAAAATAAATGAACAGAGTTTCGATTCATAGATCAAGATACTCGACTCAGATTGGGGGGGGGGGGGAGGGTTCACATAAGAATTCCGAGCTATCATTTGATTTTTTGATGCCTAACAAAGAGATGGATGCTCTTTGAAGGAGTCTGTACAGGAGATAGGGACTTGGTTTACCCAGAAACTAAATTAAAATGTGATGATAATGCTACCTATTGAAAACATTACAGGGCTCGACTTCGAACTCAATTTTAAAAATCAACTTCAAAAGTAACCAAAAACGTTACACGACGTAAGCAAAACATTTTGATGTAGAAATTTGTTTTTAAAAAAACCACAACATTTCAAAAAAAAAATCCTTTCAAATTTTTGTCAAAAAAGTGAGACTATTTCGCAACTTTTTGACAAGTATGGCGATTTTTGACATAAAAAGAGAATTTGAGGCAATTTTGGGCGAAAAAGCAAGATTTTTAAAATTTTTGTCTTTGCAACAATTTTCAGTACTTTTTAGTAAAAAAGTGAGATTTTTTTGTCATTTTGCATTTTTAGGTGGGAAAGTGAGATTACACTGGTAAAAAGTGTAACTCGTCAATATTTGAAAAAAAAACAAAACTTTTTGACAAACACTGGCAATAATGTGATCAGTATCTACATTTTTTAAATTTCTGACGTAAAAATGAGAACTTTCGGTTATTTTAGGTGTGAAAACAAGATGTTGACAACTTTAATACAAGGCAAAGCTTTCTTGGAAATTTTTGACCAAAAAAACGAGACTTTTGAGCAATTTTGGAGAAAAAGTTTACCTTTTTTGGAATTTTTGTAAAATTGCAACAACATTTAGTAGGTAATTTTTAGCAAAAAAGTGAGATTTTTTGGCAATTTTTGCATTTTTATAGGTGAAAAAGCGAGATTAAAGCAAGACTCGTCAATTTTCGAAAAAAGGCAAGTCTTTTGGCCAAAAACTGACAAGAATGTAATGATTACTTTTTTGCAATTTCTCACATAAAAATGAGAATTTTTGGTAATTTTATGTGTGAAAGCAAGATTTTGATAACTTTAATAAAAAGCAGAACTTTTTTGGAAATTTTGTCAAAAAAAGTAAAAAATTTTCAGTGATTTTTTAAAGCAATTTATGGCATTTTCAAACAAAAAAACCGAATTTGTCCATTTTTGAAAAATTGAAAACTAAAAATAGGGGTAAAATAAGGGGTGTTCCTCCTTAAAAAGAGTGGGGATGACCTAGGAAGCTAAAATCTGAAAATGTTGATCGCAATGGGGGTACTGACCAATGGTATGATTTTAGACACTTTTCATCTATTCGAGACCATATAATGTACCTCCAAAAATTGACCCTTCCCACTCCAGAGGTCAACTCTAGCTCTCAAAAGGATCCCCCCATTTTTCAAGTTTGACTTTATTTGATCAATTAGAAGAGGTTCCAACTTCCAAGTTCCAAGTCATGAAAATACGTAAAATTATTAAAATCACATCACTATAAAGGGTCGTTGTGGCAACCCTCTTGAGGCTAGGGAGTTGGTCGATAGCTCATTTGGTAGGTATTTGAGAGACGATGAAATGATAAGAAAGCTCATTCTACTCAAGATTTGATCTTTAGAAGTTTTGACAAAAAACTGATTTTAGGGGGCTTTGATCCACTTGGAAGGGGGTGGCTCCATAGGTAGTTTATGTTGTTCACCACATCGTCTTACTCTATTCACCAAAAAAAAACCTTTGGTCACAATTTTGTTTGGATCAAATTGTATGTACTTTGACTGGGCTGTTTGGAAATCAACTGCAAAATAATGATAATTTTTTGCAATAAGTATCTACTCACTCGTAATCGTTGCCACTAAATCAGCATCCGAACACAGGTGGAATTTATACACATCGTAGAAAAATGAACTCTGAAAACAAGAAGCAGAAAAACAATGCAACGTTTAAAAAATTGTTACCACGATAAAGAAAATATTCATTTTATAATCAACTAAGTACATAAATAGTTACTCTTCACAACTTTCAGCCTGATACCAATTCTCAGCCATTCTCACTCCCACAGATTTATTGGTAAGCCCTGAAAATACTATTCTACACACCTACACATTATCAAGCCTCCTCTATTGTAACAAAATTGTCATTTATGATTTTATAATTCGAATTAAACGAGTTACTCGTATCTCCCTCTAAGGTTAATCTCTGTTTTTTTTTCAAAGTACCTGCATAGGTACATATAAAAACGGAGGAATCATTTTTTTTTTACAGCTTCCTTTCCTAAACTCTTACGACTTACGACAAAATGTTCCTAACTATCTTCTAATGATTCTCTTTGAACGTAACGTCCATACCAAAACACCTATATGAATTAAACGAGTCGCTCGTCAGAAGCGTAGCTCAGAGTTAAACACATCGTCGTCGTCGGCAATATGATACAGCATCAAAAGCAAAGGCCGATGACCAGAAGCTCGTTTGCTTCTTAATGTTAGGCAGACTCGAATTCATATAGGTAAGCGTTTGAAATATAAAATTAGGTACCTGCTCGCCATGGAATCTTAATCTTCAACATCTTTCTCGATTTAGAAAATTACTCAATAATGGAGAAGGATTCGAGAATATATGGATGAATGAATCGTTAAGGAACAAAAAACAGGATATCAGGGCAAGACACTTATTTTAGTATTACAAAATGAATGATCAGGGGTGAAATGGTGATCTGTGTAGGTATTTCTGGGTACTTCATTACTTGTACAGATATCAATGATAGTATTTTAAGGGTGTCAAACAACCCACCAGGTCTATTCAATTATTCATTTCCTGATTCACACAGCGATACCACAAGGTAAAACAAATGAAGTATCCAAAATTTCGATAACATATGGCTATCGTAATTAGATCAAATATGTGACACGTAAATATGAGAACGGGAATTCAGACGTACATACGTGGATATTCAATAATACATAAGAATGTATAAGATTCGTAGTTAGTTGAACTTCGAAAAACTCCGATACCATCTCAACTGGCTCCTTCGCCCTTTTCGCCTTCTACAAATACAAGAGGTAATCGAATTATCACGAGTTTATGACCATTTAATGACCTCAAGTGAAGCTCGAATCGAATACTTGCTCATATACAAAATAAACACAATACCAGTACATTGTCTACAATAATTCTACAACCGGTCAAAATTCTCAAGTCGCGCGGGAGAAAATTCACACGTATAAGAAAACGGAAGCTGTTTCCGTCTATTCATTAAATGTATTGCATAAAAAGGAAAGAAGACTGACCTCTTACACTTTTTTTTTTCTGTACAACATTTGAAATTACGCCACACATCCAAGCTACAAATTAAATTTACCATCGGACTATTGTCAGTATTATTTGAACTCGCGATAACAGTTTCGAGTAATTATTCGGGCAAATACCTAACCCAAAGATGACTTCTAACAAATGGGGAATTTTTTGAACTGACAGTATTCCTCGATTAAAACGAAATCAAGCTAGATCAAAACAGCATGTCCTAAAATCTCCTTAAATCAAAATCCCACGTACTAAGCTTCATTTTTGGATTTTTGGAAAATTTTTGAAAATTTGGAAAATTTAAAACAACGGTTTCTTTAATGGGGATACCTAGGTATTTCGAATTTTTCATGACATACATCTATAGTATACAGCTACAAGCAAAAAAAGTTCAGCAGGCTCTCATTTGGCCCCAATTATACCTAGGAAGCTCTTTTTTTTCAATAGAAAGCTCTCGACGAGTACTTGATGCGAAAAATATAGTGAAGCCCAAATTTTGATTTTTAAGGCCCCAAATTTAAGAAAAAGGGGGCTAAATTCAACATAAAAAAAATTTTGGAAATATGTTTTCTTCCAAATTGCATTATAAAACTAATTCCAAAATTTGAACCGATTTGGTCCCATACAGGGGGAGAAATGGCCCAAAAACCAATTTTTGGGCCCCCTCCTCTAAATTTATGAAAACTGAACCGATTTTGCTCATTTTTTTTTCAAAATCTTCCTTACAATGTGTAGATATGTTATAAAACATTTTGAAATCAAAATATTTTAGTTTAAGCATGAAAAATTAAAAATCAAAATCGAATTATTTTGAACAATTTCAACTTTGAGCTTTCATTTCTCAGCCGAATATTTCCAATTTGCTAGGCATTTTATTTATCATCAAAATAGTAAACAAAAAATCCAGCCCCCTAGTAATTTATACTTACATATTTTTTTTTCTCAACTAAACTAAGAAAAGTGTGAATTTCATTTAATTTCCTCCTCCTCCGCCCCCACAAAAAAATCCAAAAATTATTCATTTTTGGACATTTATTTAGATCCTCCAGCAGCTTTTAATTTTCTTCAGGAATATCATAATTGCTCGAAATATTTTTTCTTGATTGAATGGAAAAATAATGAAAAACTCCACCAAAAAATCAGTTTGTTCAAACCATAAAACCCTTATCAGCATCACATCTGCCATTTTTGTCAAGTTTCGAATTTTTTGACCAACGTTTGATTCCACCCCACCCTAGCTTTACGAGTCGAGTTCAGTTTTAAAAATTCAAGAACTTATTTGTGTTTATTTTTTTCGGCATAGGTGGTCTATTGATGCACACATTGTAAAGGGAAAAAACTAATATTTTGAGTACTTACTCTTGCATTCGGCAAAAATGAACTTTGAACTTTTCTAATGGCCGAAAAGAGATCATATGCAAGTACATACTAAAGACGTTAAGAGAGCAACTAAATTGAAACAAAAAAATCAACAATTCAAAATACTTGACAATTTTTTTTAATTTTGAAAACTGTGAGCTGGAGGTTGTGGGGAGGGGGCGGAGAGTCAAAAGTTGAACAAAAAATGTGAAATTTTTCCTGCATCTTATTGGATTATTTGATCATGATTTTTTATCAAGCTCAATCAAAATTCGAAAAAACTTGAGAAAATACCCACCCTTAAATTTAATCGAGGCACTTGTAAATTCCCCCCCCCCCTCAAAAATGAAAAAAAATCTAAATAGCTGTTTTTAAACATTTTAGAGCTTTCAGAGAAATTTGAAATTCCCAAAAAAATTCAAATCTTGCTTTAGGTCTTTAAAGTTTAGAACTTGAAGTTCTCGAAAAATTATATAAATATTCATAGTCATCCAAAGGTTCCTTTTTTGTTGAAAAAATTTTTTAATAATCATGAAACAGTAGAAAAATTGTTTGCATAAACAGTTTTTTGGAATTTTTGAAAATTCGTCAAAACCCAAAAATAAGCTGAGGTGCTTGGTGCTTAAAATTTTGGTGGTGGGGGGTTCGAGACATGCTCTATCAATCTAACTTGGTTTGGTTCAAACCGAAAGACGTAAGTTCAAGAAATTCTCTAGAGAGAAGTTGAAAGTTGGGAAGAAAAAAGAATTTTCGACTCCTTTACGAATTTTTTTCAGCAAGTTTCGTTTTCATAGCTTCAAGCTAAAATTTTTCACTACTTTGCTAAAATTGAAAAAATTTTTTTGAGCTGATGAAACAAAGTCCAAACTCGAGTTTTTGGAACAGAATTTCATTTTTTCATATTTTTCATAAATTTTTTTAAAATAAAAGGATTTTTTTGGTGAGAAAATTCAAAAAACAATGAAATTTTGGATTTTTTGATGTTTAGTGAATTTTTTGAACCAAAAATACAGGTAGATACTTTATTTTTGATCATCTGAATCAATTGGAAACGTTTTCAAACTATTTTACGTAGGCTCTATTAAAATTCGAAAAAAAAGTTGAGAAACTACTCTCTCCCCCCTGAATTTAATTTCGGTATTTGTGAATTCCAGAAAAAATGAAAATAAGTCCAAACAAACGGTTTTAAACATTTTGGAGTTTTCAGAGAAATTTGAAAGGAAACTCCCTCAAAAAATTCAAATCTTTTACAATTGTTTTCACAAAATGGTGTAAACATTCGTAGTCATCCGAAGTTCACTTTTTGTTTTAAAAAAATGTTCATGATCATGTAACAGTTGAAAAATTGTTCGTATAAACACTTAAACAGCTTTTAGGAATTTTTGAAAATTCATCAAAAATCAAAAAAATGATCTTTGGTGCTCGGTGCTTAAAATTTTGGTGGTGGAGGTTTCGGGACGTACTGGACAACTTTTTTGGCACATTTTGAAAATTTGGAATTTCCAGAACATGGTTGAAGGCTCCAGAGCGGCTTGAAACCACCTCCAATTGACTCAGCGTGTCGAAATTACGGTGTAAAGTAAATTTCAAGCTTTTCACTTGAATGAGTAAAATTCTGGGAAACCTTCGAGTGTATTGAATAAATCATTACTTACTTCATTACTTTTCCACTACTTTTTTCAACCAAATTTTCAGAAAGGTCTCCACTCGACCCCCCCCCCCTCCATCCACACACAAAAAAAATCAACAAAGTCAAATTTTTCAGAGGAAAATATTCAAAGAAATTGAAATGAAAAAAAATTGTATAGGTATTTATCTATTTACAAGAGATTTTTTAAAATTTCAATCAAAATTATGTTAAAAAAAAAAACAAAAAAACAATTTTTTCACCACCGTTTTGACTAAATTTACTACTTTTTCACTACTTTCACTACCATGTTATGATACCCTGAATTTCCAAAAACCTGCTGGAGGCTCCAGAACTCATCGAAATGGTTTGAAATTACTTCCAATCAATTTGAAAAATTGAAAGTAGGATGCACACAAAATTTCAACTTTCGACGTCATTTTGGAAAAATTTTAATTTTTTCAGATTTTTATGGTATTTGTTTTTTTGTTATTTTTTTCAATTCAACAAAAATCGCGGTCCGGTTCAATTTTTTTTGCCATTTAGGAGACCTCTCCCCCCCCTTATCAGTAATTCATAATCTTTTTCTTGAATTTGATCTTCATTTTTCTCATAATATTCTTTTCCTTTATGCTTTTTAAAGTGAATATTTTCATTTGACAATTTTTTTAGGCAGAATTCAATCTTGAAATTTTACTATTCGTATTTTCGAGCAATACTGAAGCCATTGGAGTGAAATTTCAACACAACATTGTTGAAAATTGTTTTCATTGACTTTCAACACCATTTGCTTCAAGGTTCACGAATTTTACCGAAGTTTTCTTGCTTTTCAGGGTAATTATTTTTTATTGAGAATTTTTCTACACAATATCTATAGTCTTTTAAATGGAAACATCGACTTTTCCGAATTTTGATACGGGATAAGGATGTCATCAACATTAACGGGTTTCGCTCTCGTCAAGGTCAAAACATGATCACAGAGTTGGCCAATCGAGGACAACTTTTTCGATCATTGAATCGATATACAATGACGCCAGAGAATTTTCCACTCATTCGTATCTTCTAGGGCTTATACGAATATATCCATGTTATTAACCTACTACGAGTACACGAGCTCGTCATCGGTGGCAATATTATTTGTCGTATACTCGAGTATATTATGCAAATTGAGACGAAACGCGCTACCCTGAAACATACATTAGCCGGTTCGATGTGCGAATAGTTTAGCCAGTTGGTGAGAATTTCCTAATTTACATGGACGCTGAGCGGTCGGTCGGTCGGTCGGTCGGTACTCGCACGCCAAGCCGGAATATTAACTATTAGAAGCTTAGGAAGCACGAGATGGAACGCACGCCCGAGAAGGAAAGATCGCGTCAAGACGAAGAAGAAAGAAAAAAAAAGGTCTACATTCTCTCAAACCCACGCATTTAATAGTACCTAAGCTTAATAAAATACCAACACCTCAACTCGTACATGTGGGTATCGGGTGTGAGTGGAGGACGCGTTATATGGCAGTATCGTCAGCATCATCATGATCAAAATCCAGTATACCAGAGTCGAAGTCGTCGTCGACGGACGAGAGTAAAAAATAAAAAAAATAAGGCGCTGCTGGCCGATAAAATTCGGAGTAGTTTGAACGTTTAACGCGTCGCGTCGTCGCATCGGCTGCTGCGACCACGTCAAACTGCCCAGCCTCAGGTCCAGCAATCGTCCAGCAGTCCAGCGCTGGTCGCGGGTGAAAGAGAAAGAGGAGGACAGAAAGTACACTGAAAAACACGTTAGAGTGTCCGGATGGATGGACGGTGACGATGGTGGTGGTGGTGGTGGTGGTGGTGGTGGTGAAGTCGCTGCAAGAAACTTACTACTTGTACTTGGAAGAGTGACCAAAGGTCGAGGAATGTGAGAGGAGACATTAGCACGGCGTACCACGAATAAAAGATGAACGGCTTCAAGGAATGAGCCGTATTGGTCGCGCGCGAGATATCAGATAGACGTGATGCCGGACCGTGAGAATGTTACTGGGAGTCGAGTTCCCAGGCTGTTAAACCAGCACTGGTCACGCGCGCGCGCGCCCACCATTCTCCCGCCGTCCGAAGCGTCTCCGTATTGGGCACGTCCGCCGCGTCCATGGACCCGGCGGCGGCGGCGCAGCGCGCGGAGACCAACAGCGCAACGAGTAATACAATCATCGTGTATTTGCGTCTTTGTCGCACGCGTTTTCGGGCTCACGCTCTCTCTCTTTTTCTTTATTTCTGTCTTTGCCTCTGCCAGTATGTATTACCAGTGCCACAGCCATAGCTATACGTATCGCTGCAGTACGAGTATGTGTAGCCGGTATCTCTGTCTTCGTGGTAACGCGTTAGTGGTCGCGCCAAGCCGCCTGCGTTTATCAATGTACGTCTTGTACCTGCCATTCCTGCACATTCTGCTGCTATGTAGTCAGAGAGGACGACGACGACGATGATGATAATGAAGAAGACGAACAAGACTCATCGAGCTGTATAGAGTAGGTAAAGGTATCTGTGCTGGCATTCATCTCAGTCAGCGACCCTGCGCACCCCGCTAATGCTCCGAGTGCTTGCACCTAACCCTTTTTACTTTTATGACGACGCAACTTCACAGCCATAGAATCGGATACACTGCAGTAAATACTTGCAAGTCTACCGGTGTAAAAACACAAGTCATTATAAGGACGACCGAAACGAAGATCCGAGGACGTTTCGCTATTTAATATCCGTTTAATTATGTACAATTGTCACCCCAAAGAGATAGTGTCCTACAGAATGAGAATACATTTATACCAGCTCATCAAGAGAACCACAGAACAGATTTAATTTCACTTCGTTTACGAGCGAATAAGCAGCTCTAATCCGAATTCTAGCTACCTTTCTATGTAAAGATGTAAGTTTGGTGAGCTGTCGATTGCAGAAATGAGTTTGCCACCTCAAAAAACTCGCCATTGATGGAGACGAATTTGCAAAAACGAATGGAAAATTGATCCCTGTGGAGGTTTCTTGTGGAGGTAAGTTCATCGCGACAAACACCAGAAGCGAATCTTCCATTTTCATCAGGAAAATAAGTCGGAATTCAGAGTAAATGGTCCAGGAGCTGCAGATCCGCGTATAAATGACATGAAAAACAAAATTCAAAGGTGTCAGCGAAGAAAAAAGTTGTCATATTTGGAATCAGTGAACCAAAATTAGTCCAAAATGGTTATCGTTCCAAGTCAGCGGTGAAATTCGCGCTACCATTCTATGTGAATCATTCGGGCACGAAATATTTGATTTTTAGTGAATCATTCACCAATGAATTGAATCATTTTTGGTGAATCATTCGAGAACGAATTGAATCATGTATCAATTTTTAGTAAATCATTCACGAATGAATTGAATCATCTTTGGTGAATCATTCGCGAACGAATTGAATCATGTTTGGTGAATCATTCGCGAAAGAATTGATTCATTTTTGGTAAATCATTCGCGAACGAATTGAATCATTCTTATTTTTTGGTTAATCATTTGCAAACGTATTGAATCATTTTTGGTTATTCGTTCGCGAACGAATTGAAACATTTTTGGTGAATCATTCGCAAACGAATTGAATCATTTTTGGGGAATCATTCGCAAACGAATTCAATCATTTCTATTTTTTGGTTAATCATTCGCAAACGTATTGAATCATTTTTGGTTAATCAATCGTGAACGAATTGAATCATTTTTGGTGAATCAATCCCGAACGAATTGAATCATTTTTGGTTAATCATTCGCGAACGAATTGAATCATTTTTGGTTAATCAATCGCGAACGAATTGAATCATTTTTGGTTAATCATTCGCGAACGAATTGAATCATTTTTATTTTTTGGTGAATCATTCGCAAACGTATTGAATCATTTTTGGGGAATCATTCGCAAACGAATTCAATCATTTCTATTTTTTGGTTAATCATTCGCAAACGTATTGAATCATTTTTGGTTAATCAATCGCGAACGAATTGAATCATTTTTGGTGAATCAATCGCGAACGAATTGAGTCATTCGTCAACGAATTGAATCATTTTTATTTTTTGGTGAATCATTCGCAAACGTATTGAATCATTTTTGAGTATAATCATTCGCGAACGAATTGTATCATTTATGGTGAATCATTTGTACCGGGAGGGGATGCGCCCGCAGCTTCCACCTAAAGGGAAGTTGTGCTCCGGAGGAAGTGGTATCACTGCCAATGGAAAGTTCCATGGAAAGTTCCATAAGGCAGAGACATCTATTGGACCTGGTCCAAGGACCACTTCCGACATTGTAACATGGGCAGAGCCAACAGTTTTAATATAGCCGTGCTCGCGTATAGTTATTATTAATCTTGTGCTAGGGAACTTGTTTTAGGCCTATGTGCCACGTACGTTTTATAGCCTCATTGTTTTAGCAATTAATTGTACTTTACTGGTAAATACAATTTATTGCAAGTGCGCACCTCCGGTGATTTATTTATTTATTTCGAGTCGCATCGCGATACAATTTCTTTCTGATCTCGTTAGTCAGAGCTAGAATATAGGTCTCCTGTATTCACCTATGTGGTTTTGGTCAAAGACTTTACTATCTCGAAGTAGAAGTCACCCCCGGACTCCACACATTCGCGAACGAATTGATTCGTATGAGTGACTCGTTCGCGAACGAATTGATTCGTTCAAGTGACTCGTTCGCGAACGAATCGATTCATTGACCTAATTTTTGGTGAGTCATTCACGAACGAATTAATCATTTTTATTTTTTGGTTAATCATTCGCAAACGTATTGTATCATTTTTGGTTAATCATTCGCGAACGAATTGAATCATTTTTATTTTTTGGTTAATCAGTCGCAAACGAATTGAATCATTTTTGAGCAATCATTCACGAACGAATTGTATCATTTTTGGTGAATCATTCGCGAACGAGTCACTTATACGAATCAATTCGTTCGCGAATATTCATCGACCTAATTTTTGGTGAATAATTCACGAACGAATTGAATCATTTTTATTTTTTGGTTAATCATTCGCAAACGTATTGAATCATTTTTGGGTGATCATTCGCGAACGAATTGAATCATTTTTGGTTAATCAATCACGAACGAATTGAATCATTTTTGGGGAATCATTCGCAAACGAATTGAATCACTTTTATTTTTTGGTTAAAGTAATCATTCGCAAACGTATTGAATCATTTTTGAGTAATCATTCGCGAACGAATTGTATCATTTTTGGTGAATCATTCGCGAACGAATTGATTCGTATAAGTGACTCGTTCGCGAACGAATCGATTCATTGACTTAATTTTTGGTGAATCATTCTAACTTTCTTAGTATTGGTAGAAAATTTTCAAAAACGACTTTTTTCTAAAGACCGTACCACCCCTATATGATAAGCTCCTTCCAAAAATTTGCAAGAATGAAAAATGTTCTTTTAATGCTCTCTACAAATTTTGCTCTAATATTATTTTTTCGCATTGTAATGAGAAGGAAAATGAAAAAGAGAGAGAGAGAAACAGAATGAAGAGTGATATTCCAAAACTCGCTTTGTCCATTTTTATCAAAGTTGGGTTTTCAGTGGTACCTGGTAGATGAAGTATTAACTCACATTCCTACATCATCAACCTACCAAACTGAGGTGTTAAACTCACCTAAATAGCCAATTCACTAAAAATTAAAAAAAAAATAACGTTCCAAAACGCGTTTTGTCCATTTTTATTGAAATTTTTTTCAGCAGTATTTAGTGGATGAAATGTATACCTACACTCCTACATCATAAATCCACCCAAATAAAGTGCTAAACTCGCCTAAAAAGCCAATTTACCCGTTTAAAGGGAAACTGTTTTTCCTCTCTCCTGAAAAGTTGTGAAAATGGACAAAGCGAGTTTTGGAATATCACTCTTCAGATTATTCCGAATTGAAATGTTCAAGCATAAGACGTATTTAATTTTCAAAAAATTGAACTATGTTGCAACTTTGGTGAAAAAAACGGGACTTTTAGACAACTTTTGAAATAAAAGCAAAATTTTCAGACAATTTTTAAAGTGAGATTTTTTGGAATTTTTGCAAAAACATAAGTCTTTTTGCTAAAAAACTCAAAGTCAATTTTTGAAAAAGCGAGAATTTTTTAGACATGGGAAGATAAGATAGCACAACTTTTTAATTTTAAAGTTTTGTCTAAACACTTTTTTAAGCCGCATCTTTAGAAAAAAAAACTCATCCACTGTCCCCAAAAATGCTTCCAAAAATTTTCCTTTTCTCTTATTTTTATCGGTGGGGGGGGGGGGGATAATTTTTTCAATTTTTCAGGAAGGATCTGCACAAAGGGGCCAAAATCAATTTACGAGATCTGGGGAAGATAATTTAAAATTTCAGAAAAATGTTCATCAACTCTTTCTTTTAATTTGATTTTTTAATGTTCTTTTTTTCAATTTTAGAAGTAGAAGAGCTCTGCACGAGTTGGGAATGGGGGAGGGGGCATTTCTAAAGAGACCAAGGTTAGATTTTTATTAAGAAGTGGTATAATTTAGACGATGTTTGATGCATGAAATTAAGAACTTGTGATCATATTATTTTTATGGGGTGCATTTTTTGATTTTTACTCTATTTTCAGTTGTAGGGCTGAAATTTTAAGAAAATGTTTTTCCCCGCAGAAACTATCCATTTTGGGGAGAGAGTGAAAGCGAAAAAAACTTCTCAAATGAATGAGGGAATCATTTCCCGACAGGACTGCACACTCTGAAGACAAAATTGAGATCATCTCATAGTCGTACGTGTAGATTGTGAACTAAAACGAAACCGCATCTGGAGCAAAAATGCTGACAATTTTTTCGACTTTTCGAAGCAACATTGGCAGATAAATCACCATCCATTAGACGTGGACAAACTCGTTCGTATATGCGAACAAAAAAGATCGATTTTCACGCACATGGATATTATTCGTTAGCAGCGTCCATTTCGCACACTCTTCAAAGTGCTGATGCCAGCTACTCTCTCAAGGACACTCGTGCTCGGATTCCGCGAACGGTCAATTTTTCGCGAATATAATTTGGCAGCGTAATGATGCCACACGATGCGAGAAACCGGGCGGAGAGGAGAGGCGGAATGCTCAGATGTAGATATGACCGTCTCGGCCGCTGCTGCCAAGGTGAAGGTGATTCCAAAAATGTTATCCGGTTCGTGCGGTTGCGGCGTCGTCGGCGACTTCTATCGACAATATGGAATATAAAAATTTAGCGAATAAAATTTTTCAAGGTGGTTTCGCTTCTTTTTTTTCCAACTCGCCATTTGTATCTATTGGACGCATGTAAATTTCAAGTAAGTATGAGAATTAGGAAGATGATTTTGTATTGTGAAGAAAGAGTAGGCATTCCCAGGTAAGATAGGCGAAATGTCCCTGTTCCCAGATTTGGAAAATTATGATGGATTATTGTTGGGTACCTCCAAAAAATTTCCGAGGGGGATTTCCGCTGCCCACCCTCCTAGCACCCTTTCAAAAATTCCTATTTTTGCCAAAATTATCAAAAAATCTCAACTTTCTATAAAAATTGCCCAAAAAACACCTGTTTTTTGCCTGCAAAATGTTCGAAAAATTTTATCGCCAGAATAATTTGTCAAAAAAGTCTCATTTTTGTCAAAATTGTCAAAAAAAAGTCCTACTGATGATCTGTTGGCTTTCATGATGGAAATTTTGCCATCACTGGGCCATCCAGGTAGGTACGTGGAAATGCTGCATTTGAAAAACTGTATCTGTTGACGTATCAGTTGCTGCAGGGAATGAAATAAAACAATATCATGTTTAGATGCCTCATCGTGAACAATATAGCATGCTATGCATATGCAACTGTATGTACTTAGATGTACATTATAGATGGAGGTACCTAAACTTATGAACTATGTATCTAGCCATACGTGCGACTGTGTTTGTTTGTTGGTAAGGTATGGTATGGTATGGTGCTATGCAGACGTATCTATACGTACGTATGTATTTACCATATATACTTAATCTATGTACATAACACTACATATTACATACACGAGTAAGTGTGGTGCTGGAGTAGGTGTAGGTGAAGTAGGAGGTGGATGAGGCGAGGAAGAATATACACACAAAGGCTTGATTTGTTGTCGTCCTTCGTTGCACGAATAGGCTGTGTAACTGGAAACACGTCACGATGAATACCGAATGCACAATTAACGTAGTATATAAGAAGAGGCATGTATACCTACATACGTACCTACAGTCTAAGCAGAGAGTGAGAGAGATAGACCGAAAGCGAAGAATCTGAGGGTGTCCATCTTAAATGTACCTATACCGCATCTACATATATCTACGTATACTGTAACGTCAAGAAGAAGTCTAGACTTGCGGCGCAATCTCCGGTAAAATTCTTTTGTACAGAGCTCGAGAGAACGAAGAGTTGGGTGGAAAACACCACCGCAATAGTTTCAGTTTTGGTGCTACCAATAAAAGCTATCTTGAACGCTACGAAAGCGAGTTGCTCTTACGTAGCTTGGCGAATGAACCTGCCAGCGATAATGAAGGCTTCGACAGCCACGGCCTCGATAGAGGTGTGAATCTTTTCGCGATGTGATGTGGAAATTATCGTCGACATGAGCACGATTTTTTCGAGACGTGATTTCGTCATTATAAATCACGGTGCGCCTCGCTGCGATGGTGTTCGGCGTGTCCGCGTACTCAATGGCCCCGGTCGCAGGTTCAGGCATCGAAGGAGATGCAACGTGATGTCGGAGGATTCGGACGCGATGCTACGCAGCGTATTCGCGAACCGAATACCTAATAATGATCGGAGAAAATAGTATAATATGGAACGAGTCAGCCTCCAATCGACGCGTGCGTTGGTTATTCGGACGCGAATTTCGAGTTTATGAAATTAATGCCGCGATGTTGGTATTCGATTCGAAATCAAAGATACAGAATTAGTCTAGAACTCTTCTCGTCAGTGAGAAATCATCGTGCAGAAACGTGGTCAGAATTTAGTGTTAAAGTGAGGCCAAAATAACCCACTTATCGGCAACAAATTCAGAAACACGAATTGAAAATTTCACATCCGAGGTTTTTTTGGGATGGCCAGATTTCTGTAGCAACTCACGCCACAATTTGTCATTAAATTGTCTTCTTTAACTCAAAAAAAAGGAGGCACACAAAGGATCGGTAGATCTCTATACGGTACCGTCACAAAATCTAACTACCTTGTACCGTCACAAAATCTAACTACCTTGTAATTTAATAATTTTTTTTTCAAAACCACCTGGAAATACCACTAAATGATTACACAAATAAGAATTTTGGCGATTTACTCAATTTTGAGGAAAATACTCAGGTAGTTAGATACTGTGATGCTAACCATTGATACGCGTCACAATATCTAACTACCTTTTTTTTTCCCCCTGAAAATACTCAGGTAGTTAGATACTGTGATGCATACGCGTCACAATATCTAACTACCTTTTTTTTTCGCTGTAAATCGCGGGAGGATGTGTGCGGTGGTTCTCCACTACGACGAGGAACATTCTCGTGATGTTAAGAATGCCAAATCAACGAATCGATCTATTTTATTTTGAAAAATTATGAAAAAATTTGCAGGTATGTGTTGTATGAATTGATGTTTTATTTCCTTTTTTTTTTTTTTTTTTTTTTTGTACAAGCAGCTACAATATGCTATAAAATATGTACCAAGTATAACATTCGAAAGCTGTTACAAAAAAACAGGTAACTACACAATGACTAGAAATAATTAGAATCCATATTCCTCCCATTCTGCAAGATGGCGAAGCAAAAAGTAAAACGTTTCCCCTACATTTTTTTTATTTTTGTAAAATTGCCTCCACATGTATTCGTCTAAGTAGGAGGCTTTTCGATCCTCAGGCACGGTCATGACATCCTTCCTCCGGAGGAACTTCTTCACTCTTGACCAGGCCGCCTCAATTGCCTGGGTATGAACTCCTGTCTCCGGATTTACGAAATTCGAGCTCGTTGATTTGGCATTCTTAACATCACGAGAATGTTCCTCGTCGTAGTGGAGAACCACTGCACACATCCTCCCGCGATTTACAGCGAAAAAAAAAAGGTAGTTAGATATTGTGACGCGTATGCATCACAGTATCTAACTACCTGAGTATTTTCAGCGAAAAAAAAAAAGGTAGTTAGATATTGTGACGCGTATGCATCACAGTATCTAACTACCTGAGTATTTTCAGGGGGAAAAAAAAAGGTAGTTAGATATTGTGACGCGTACCAATGGTTAGCATCACAGTATCTAACTACCTGAGCATTTTCCTCAAAATTGAGGGAACCGCAAAAATTCTGTTCCCTCGCCACATTTCTGGCAATTTTGCAATATTTTCAAAAAAAAAAAATTGCAAAAATTGCGGGTAATTAGATTCTGTTATATTACCCTTTATACATTTGAGACATTTTTTGCTTCCACTCCCCCCTCCCAAAATAGATGGTTTTTACGGAGGAAACATTTCCTCAAAATTTCAGCCCTACAACTGAAAATGAAGCAAAAATCAAAAAGGCACATAATAAAAAAAATTTATCAAAATTTCTCAATTTATATTTATTAGAAATCTTCTAAATACAACACATCTTTAAAAAAATCTAACCTTAGTCTCCCGAGCAATGACCCTCCTCCCCCCTCCACATCATACAGAGATCTCCACAAATTGAAAAAAAAAAACATTAAAAAAATCTAAGTGAAGAAAAAGTTGATGAAAATTTGTCAGAAATAGTAAATTTCTACGTCAGTTTTCATTTCAAGAAATAAATCTCCCCCAAGGTCTCGTAAATTGATTTTGGCCCCTTTTGTGTAGATCCCTCCTGAAAAATTGAAAAAAAATTAAAGAACGGAAATGGAAAATTCCCCGTTATGAATTTCACAGAATCACCCAGCAGTGACCACAAGTGATCAATTTTGTACCTAGTGACTTTTATCCCTGTGAATTTTGGTGAATCCTGGTGATTTTTTGTGAATCCTAGTGACTTCTAGAGAATACTGGCGACTTTTGGTGAGTCAGTCACCAAGAATTCACAAAACATAGAATATTATTATTTAACTGTCTGGTGACTCCTTGGTGACAGATTCACCAAGCAGTGACCATACGTGATCAATTTTGGTCACTGTTGATAAACTGTGGTGACTTTTGGTGAATTCGGGCGACTTTTGGTGAATCCTGTTGAACTTTGGTGAGTTAGTCACCAAGAATTCACCAAAACGTAGAAAATCCTTATTTGACTGTCTGGTGACTTTTTGGTGACAGATTCACGAAGCAGTAATAGACCTTTGGAAAGTGGTAACTTACCCCTTTCCAAAGGTGTATTGGTTGCATAGTTTTTATTATTTAAGGGGAACATACGGAGGTTCATGTGAACCACTAGTTACGCAAGCGGCGCGAGACTTTTGGGCCACTCTGTATATGATCGATTTTGTACCTGGTGACTTTTGATGAATCCTGATGACTTTTGGTGAATCCTGGTGACTTTTGGTAAATCCTGGTAACTTTTCATGAATCCTCTTGAACTTTGGTGGGTTAGTCACCAAGAATTCACCAAATCGTAGGAAATCCTTATTTGAATGTCTGGTGATTTCTTGGTGATTGATTCACCAAGCAGAGACCATACATGATCGATTTTGTACCTGGTGCCTTTTGACGAATTCTGGCGACTTGGTGAATCCTGGTGACTTTTGGTGAGTTAGTCACCAAGAATTTACCAAAATGTAAAAAATCCTTGACTGTTTGGTGATTTTTTGGTGACATAATCACCCAGCAGTGACTATATGTGATCGATTTTGTACCATGGTGACCTTTGGTGAATTCCGGTGACTTTTGGTGAATTCTGATGACTTTTGGTAAATCGTGGTGATATTTTGTGAATCGTGGTGACTTTTGGTAAATCATTGTGACTTTTGGTGTTTTGGCGAGTCAGTCACCGAGAAGTCATCATAACATAGAAAATTCCTATTTGACTGTCTGATGATTTCTTGGTGACAGTTTTACCAAGCAGAGGCCATATGTGATCGATTTTGTACCTGGTGACTTTTGTTGAATTAGTCGCCAAGAAGTCATCATAACATAGAAAATTCCTATTTGACTGTCTGGCGACTCCTTGGTGACAGATTCACCAAGCAGTGACTATATGTGATCGATTTTGAACCTGTCAACTTTTGGTGAATTCTGGTGACTTTTGGTAAATCCTGCTTCACATTTTGTGAATCGTAGTTTTGGTGAGTCAGTCACCAAGAAGTCATCATAACATAAAAAATTCCTATTTGACTGTCTGATGATTTTTTGGTGAAAGATTCACTAAGCAGTAGCCATACGTGATCGATTTTGTACCTGGTGACTTTTGGTGAATTTCTGTGGCTTTTGGTGAATCCTGGTGGCATTTTGTGATTCGTGGTGACTTTTGGTGAGCCAGTCACCAAGAAGTCATCATAACATAAAAAATTCCTGGTTTACTGTCTGGTGATATTTTGGTGACAAATTCACCAAGCAGTGAAAATACGTGATCAATTTTGTACCTAGGGACTTTTGGTGAATCCTGGTGAGTTCTGGTAAATCCTGGTGACATTTTATAAATTGTG
The DNA here is from genome assembly GCF_950023065.1 of Planococcus citri. Classification (NCBI taxonomy): domain Eukaryota; kingdom Metazoa; phylum Arthropoda; class Insecta; order Hemiptera; family Pseudococcidae; genus Planococcus; species Planococcus citri. The sequence goes on along the minus strand of NC_088679.1, from coordinate 18,949,831 downwards.
GTGACTTTGGTGAATTCTGATAACTTTTGGTGAGTTAGTCACCAACCAGTGACCGTTGTTCTGGAAGGAGAATCTTGTGAGTTGTAGCAGCCCAATTGGATTTTTTGAGATTTTATAGATATAGGTATATACTTTTTTTTTTTTTTTTTGAAGATAAGGAAATCAAAAAAATATTTTTGCTTTATTTCCAACTTCAAACGAAAGTAAAGTTGAGTCTTACAATTTCGGTCAATTTTCTAATTTTTTTTCAGTTTTCTTTCGAGTAGTTTAGTAAATTAAATACCATCAGTTTCTAAAAATTTTATCTTTTTTGATGTTTATTTTATTGTTTTTGTGTCATTTTCAACATTTTTTTTATCAATGATTAACATTTTTTTTTCAAATCATCAGTTTTTGGTAGATTTTAGTCTTTTATGCATTTTTTTTCGGAATTTCGACAAATTTTGCTGGCAGTTTATCGATTATTTTTGAGTTTTAATGGGTTTCGTAATTTTCACGTGTAAACTGATTTTAAGCGTGTTTTGTACAATTTTTGCTAAATCTGGCCAAATTTTATCATTTTTTGGTATGTTTTTAAGATGATTTTAGTGATTTGAAAAAACATCTTTTTATGCCATTTTTGTAAGATGTTTTAACGACATGTTATGCAAATGAAGGTTTATTAGTTTGTGGTAGTTTTTCAATTATTCTAATGATTTTTTCGTGTTCTTATCTATATAATTTTGATAAGTTTTGAGCCATGTTTTATGCAGTTTTTGCCAAGTTTTTCCAAATCTTACTGGTTGATGAGCTTTTGGTATTTGAAATTGGTTTGATGCTGTTGAAAGTATTTTCATATAATTTTCTACATGTTTTGGTGTACCTGCAGGCTAGATTTACAGCAATCTTCGCCTCTCTTGAAAAACGGAAAATCGATCGATGCCCAGCAACGAGCGACGTTTTCACGGTTAATTTTCAAAATTATCTCGAAAGAATTCTGCATAAGATACGATAGGATACTATTGAACTCGCGTGTTTAGTCATGGACCTTAGCAAGTCTTTTGTTCGAAGTCAATAAAAGGATAGGAAAAAAAAGACGATAAAAATCGTCTATATTTTACATTCAAATTACCCCAAGAGCTGAGGGAAAAAACACATTTTAAGGTGACGGAAAAAAATAATAATAAAAATAAAAATAAAATCGTAGCAGGAAGACACTTTTATATGGTTGTTGTCCAACGTTAACGTTAATTTTACACATTAATTCGATAATTTATCGACAACGCTGTCCAATAATTGGGACGATTTTTTTTCTCTGGTAGGTACATTTGTAGGATATTGTTATAGGTACACAGATAGGGTAAGGTCAGGCGAGGTACCTGTAGTTACAAATTCGTAACAGACTGATTTTTATCTCAAGATGAATGTGGCGTAAATTGGCTCGACAATGGTAATAAAATATTTTACACCTTAACCATAATTCCCCGTGTGCATATAAATAAGTAAGTATACAAGTATAAGTAAAAAGGGGAAAAAGCTGAAGAAAGGATTTAATATGAGTTTTTTAAATGGACCGTAGTGTCTCGAAGGGAGGTCTTTGGGTGGTTTACTAATTATAATGCATATACGAGCGTCTGCAAGGTGCAGCACAAGGCTATTTCCCTGTTCCGCGGAGGTGGTGTATAAAATTTTATGGGGTTGAAACAGACTGTACGTAACGTACTAAATCACACGTGGTATTTGACAACGACTAGTTTATATGTATAAATGCATAGAGAAGGTGAAAAAGTCGTGGGAAGACGTCGTCTTTTTTATTGTAGGTGAATGATACTGATTTTGTGAAAGAATCAGGGAAGTGAGGAGAGTAGAAAGATTTAGTCTCTCGTTCCTCAAATAAGATCAGAATTTCAATATTTAAGGTTACAAATCAAAAAGATTAGGTGAATTTTCAATCTTTTCCTGAAGTTGAAAATTATTCAGTTTCAAGGTTGTTGGAATTTATGAGGAGATTTCCTATTTCTTTTAATTTTGACCCAAGTCTAGAGAAAATGTTGCCAGGAGCCCCCCAAAATTGAAGAAAAAAATCGCCTTCCCTCTAAAAAAAAAATGTATAACGAATAAATTTTTTCTATTTCGAGAATTTTCAATTTCCGTTTTAAAAATCTTTGAAATTACTCTTATTTCAAAAAAAAAAAAAACTCTTGGCCTTCTAATGCAATGTTGGTTCTTTGCATAGAATCTCCGAAAATTGATAAAATTGAGAAATAAAGGGCAAAAGTCAAATATTTAATTTCCAGTTCAGAATTCTACCTTTCAAATGACCATTTTCCAAGGAAATAAACTTTTTCCCTGTCCCCTTTTTTATTTTTTTTTTTCAGAATTTTGACTTTCATTCTCAGTTTTTTAATTTTATTTCATGCAGTTTTCGATTTAAATGGTATTTACTTCATTTTGAATTTTGAATTTTATTTTTGAAATTTTTAGTTCAGTTTTTGGGTTAATTTTCCAAGTTTTGGTTTTGATTTCATTTTTTGTTTTTTTTTTACTCGTATTATCTGTTCTGTTTATCATTTTCAAAATTTTAAATTTATATTCAATTTTTGAAGCTCCTTTTAGGATTTCCAGTTTCATTTTTAGTTTTTGATTTTACTTTCATTTTTTCATTTTATTTTCAGTTTTTGACCAATATTCAAAATTTTAAATTTCAGTTTTTGATTTTTTTTTTCAATTTAGAAAAATTTTATAGCGAATTCCTCAATTTTCCAACTTTTTACCACTTTTACTTGTATAGCAACTCTAGAAAATGACGAGAATTTCACCTTCTCACTCTGTCAATCGCTTGCTGGGCAGAAGCATGTTCGCCTCCCTTTTTCAAAAGCAAAGCACCTAATCATTTAAAGATAAAATTGATTCGCAGTGTATTTTTTGAAAACAAATAGGCTGGGAAAGTAATGATTACCTACTCGTATGAAGTCGAGAGTTTTGAAAAACGAAAAATGAAAATGGTAAAGATATTTTTGACTTTCTTGTCTCCTCTCTCCCCCCCCCCCCCCCTCCAATCAAAAAAACCCTGAAGTATCCGATAACGTAGAAAAGTCAAAAAATATTGACTTGTAAAAATTTCGACACTTCCCTCTAAAAAAATTTCTGCTTTTTATTTTTTTTAAATTTTAAAGTCTTTGTCAAAACAGTTTTTTCAATCCCATCTTCAGAGAAAAAAACTCACCCATTTCGACGAATTTTTTTCGCAAAATTTTTCCTTTTTTTTGACTTTTCCTCGGGTACAGAGGGGGGGAGGGTTGGCGCACAACAAGGTCAGCATTGTTTTGGCACGTAACCAGGGGAGCTTTTCATGTCGAAAATTGTGTTATTTAGAGCGAATATTGACTTCTTGGTGACAGATTCGCCAGAAATCACCCACTACAAAATCGATCACATATGGTCACTGCTTGGTGAACGTAACATCAAGAAGTCACCATGCACTAGGCAGTCTTTTGCCGTTATTTTCGACTTTCTTCAGTGAATTTTTTCAAGATCCTGTGACATTCTTTGTTTCATTTTGAAACCCATTTTCGACATCAGTGAGAAAAGGTGTATTTTTTTGAGATCAAATATTTTTCAAAGAAATACCTCACGTGATTGCGTGACCGCAATTCCAGAAATTTTCTTTATGGATCACATTATATTTCCACAATTTTCCGTTTCAACAGGTGAAATTTCTTGGCAGGTAGATACCCCATATAGGTCCCTATTCTCCCGTAAAAAAAAATAGCGTAATCGAGGACTGAGTGACTGAGAGGTTTAATCGAGAGGATACTTAAAAAAAAGACGCGTACCAGCAAAGCGCTGAAATTGACCCCCCCCCGACCCCACATCATACAAACCATTACACACCTTTACAAACACCCTTCAGGCTTCGATACGATAAGCATTTTATCGCATTTAATTCACTTAAGCATATCGACCAGACTTGTTGTCCAAACCTCCTCTCTTGTAAAGTCCAACACCCGATAAGTGATTTTAAATTACACGTAGAGAAAATTCTCCATCACCTCGTAATCGATCTCATACGTAGCTCATACGCCTGCCCATGTGTACATCTGTCGATACGGTCTTGGTCCGGTCCCAGCAGTCAGTGGCCTTAAGGGACTTCGCTTCCAAATCAGATATCAATTAAGCATTTACATACATTTTTCTCTCTTAACAACCGTGAATTTTCCGATCGAAAAAATACTACACCTATAATAGGTGGTCTGGAGTATACGCTGCCTCTGTATTATACGCCGTATTATCAGATAATACGCGGTCGGTGCGGATTTCCATTTGAATAATGTTCGTGTAATTCGATACAGCCCGTACCGCAGATGATGAGCAGTGGAGGAGAGTATACATATACATACGTACATGTAATAATCTAGGACGAAGAAGAAGGAGTGGAGAAAAATTCAAAACGATGCTCTCTATGTGTTTTCGTACGTACAAGTATACATATCTTCCGATACATGAGATAGATAAAGATAAAGATCATAAATAATAAAAATCAAGTTAACGCGAACGCAGGGTTGGTTTTTTGAGGAAGCGAGAAGAGGGCTATAAAGCGAAGCAAAAGGCAATTCGTGGGGACGGGTGGGCAAGGATACCCCAGTCGATATGTTCGGACAAGTTAAACATACAGCATTAGCATACAATTATATTACATAATATACCTACATTATTATAATACACCATCACCTACAACCCCTTCGTCATACTCGTATTATGCTATATAGAGACTGGTACAGTACCACAAACACAAACCTGCAAAGCTCGTCGAGATCTCCCAGTAGTCGCAGGTGTTTCATTCGACGACGACGTTGATTTAAAGGATTACATCGGTGACTTACGGTCCTCCTGACTCTATTAATTCATCCTAGTACACCGCAGCTCCTCATTTCCATTCCTAGTTGGTCAACGAGGAGAAAAAAAAACTCTCCAGCAGACATCTCTTCCAGCACTATTTATTTGTTCGCGTCAGACGATGCAGCGAAACAATATACTCTCAATGGCTATATGTACTCTTGCAATTGCCTTATCGGACATTTACGGCGCAAAATCGCTTCTTCGTTTCACAACAAGCGTGTATCTGGTCCTATTAATCGTCTGCATTCGGCTCCAGTCTGTGCGGTCAACTCTGCGAATCAAAAAGCAAAACCAGCACATACGTTAGCCAATAATACGAGACGAAAGTAAATTTCAAATCGTGCGCAAAAACCGATAATCAGCGTTACAATAGGGCTTCCTCTTTTCCCTGCCCTCTCAGACATGGACCGTACGAGGATGCTGTGCCCAGCGCATCGCAATTTTCATCTGAGCGTCGTCTCCTCCCTCGAATGCATCTCTGTATTCATTTTTTTTTTGTTCTTTCAACATGTATGGTTTCAAATACTCCTAGGTGATTATAGCATCAATGTAATAATTTTTTACGCGCCGTTGTCTTCCATTTTTTTCATCGATTCGTTTTTTTTTTTTTCATCATGGCGTTTTCATTTTGTCGAATAAAATAAACGCATGTATTGGCGCGAATTATTGTTCTTTTTTCTCCTACTCTATTAATATTTTCGATACGGATAAATTTAAAAGGTGTAATGGATAATACTCGTGTGAACTTCGTACGTGTTTTAGACGAATGTGTTATAGCGTAAGAGGACATGTCCATTTAATTCTTTCTCTCTTGTCCCCACCTCCTAGGCCCTAGGTCTTTTTGCAGACTATTTTTCGAGTGATTTTTTTTTTTAATGCCAGTCAATATTTTTAAAGATGTGTTCAATACAGGGTGTCCAGTCTGTCAGCCAGACCACTTTTTCCAATTTTTTAAATCTTTCAAAACGGAGGGGGAGGGGAGGGAAAATATTTTTTTGATTTGAAATACCTACTTGTGTACGAAAAATTCATTTGTTAAAAGTTTTTTCGGAATATTTTCTTCCAAGAATTAAAAAATTCAAAGTGTAGGAATTTCAAACGCCGAAGCTCAAGAAATGGGAGTGTTTTATTGACCTGAAGAGGACAAATTTTTGACTCTAATATTATTTCATAATGTTCTATGCAAATTTTGCTAAATTTTGACAAATGTTACTGATTTTGGTTATTCTGAAAAATTTAACAGCATCTTTAGGTGATGTTTTGTGTACTGCTTAATTTTCATAAAATTTCGCCAAATTTTGATATTTTCAAGATATTTTTTTGAAATTTAAAAAATTATGTTTTAACAAAGTTTCATGCAATTTTTAGAGAATTTTGTCAAATTTTGATGATATTTCTTCAGATGATTTGTAATATTCTCAAAAATATGTTTATGACATTTTAGCCTGTTTTACCGAGGTTACATCTCATTTATTGTACATTCTACGCTGAAAGTTCATCAGTTTTTGGCGAATTTCAATAGGTAATTTTAATGGCACTTTAGTGGTTTTGTCAAATTTTACTGGAAACAGGAGTTTAATCAGCAGTGCACCTGAGAAAAGGGGCAAAAAGAAAAATGGAAACTTCATGGAACAAAATTAAAGCCATTAAGCTTTCCTTGTAAAAAAAAGTCTCCAGTAAAAAACTTTTTGGAAAAAAAATTCTACAAAGAGAAAACCTCTCCCTCAAAAAAGTGCCCGTCAGCAAAAAAATTTAATGATTTAAAACACCCAAAAAACAAAAAAACAGAAAAAAATTACTCTTTACCTCAATTTTCAAAAATAAAGTTGCTAGTTTTAAAGAGAATTTATGATTTGGAAAAACTTTTTGAGAAAACTTCTTCAATTAACTTAAAAAAAAACGAAATTATCACTTTTTGAGGGAGGGGGGGGGGGGTTCATGAAAGAAAACTTGCGGGAAAATTCTGTTTTGCAGATAATCTCATTTTCGATTTTAATTTTTGAAAAAAAAAACTTACTTGTTTCAGAGGAGAGATTTAGTAATTAAAAACACTCAAAAAAACAAAAAAAATTTGCTCTTGACCTCAACTTCCAAAAATGTTGTTTTCAGTTTTAAAGAAAACTCATAATTTGGGAAAACTTCTTTTTGAAAAAACTTCTCGAGATGAAACTTCTTCAATAAACTTTTTTTGAAAAACGAAATCATCATTTTTTGTGAGGGGAGGTGGGGAGTGGAGGGAGGTTTATGAAGGAAAACTTGCGGGAAAATTCTGTTTTGCAGACAATCCAATTTTCAATTTTAATTTTTGACAAAAAAAAAACTTACCTACTTGCTTTAGAGGAGAGATTTAGACGTAATTAAATCACCCAAAAAAACAGAACAAAATTCGCTCTTGACATCAACTTTCAAAAATGAAGTTTTCAGTTTTAAAGAAAACTCATAATTTGGGAAAACTTCTTTTTGAAAAAACTTCTCGAGCAGAAACTTGTTCAATAAACTTTTTTTTAAAAACGAAATCATCATTTTTTTGGGAGGGGTGGGCAGGGAGGGAGGTTCGTGAAGGAAAACTTGCGGGAAAATTTTGTTTTGCAGACGATCCAATTTTCGAGTTTAATTTTTGACAACAAAAAAATTACCTACTTGCTTTAGAGCAGAGGTGAGATGTAGAAAATTTCAGAAGGCCTGCATTTTTTTGCCCCAGACCCACATTGACTCCCAGCAGCACTGTTGATCAGTTTTTGATAGTTTGAAATCATTTTAATAATGCTTTTAAAAAGCATTTATAGGCCATTTTTGTACGACGTTCTATGCAAGTTTCATAGCATTTATTCAAATTTTCCTGAAATTTTCATCATCAGTTTTTAATGATGTTTTAAAAATATTTTAATGGTTTAAAATTACCTATTTATATAAAATTTTAACATGAATGTTCGAAAGATGTTTTTCAACGCAATTTTTGATGAGATTTCATCATTTTCTAGGCAATTTTCAATTTTTTAAATGATATAATTATGTATTTATCTACTCACACCATTTTATTGACAGGTTTTACCAAATTTTGCTGGATTTTCATCAGTTTTTGGTAACACTGTGTAATTTTAAGGCGTCGATTCAGAGTAAAAATAAATTGTTGTCGAATTATTCAAATGTGACTTTGAGACTTGTAGAAATTGGTCAAAATCTCGCGATAAAATCAAATATTTCATTGAAAATGTTTTCCGGGCATTTTTGAAGGATTTTGAAATTTTTATTTCAATTTTTTTGAAACTGAAGTAGTTACGATAATTTTAAAAATCAATCTAATTTCTAGTCGAATTTTTCCAAGTATGCTTTAAAATGTTTTGATAGCTATACCTATAATTCTTTGATTTTTTGTCGAAATTTTGTACCACTTTGATTAGTTGCAGGACACGTTTTTCAAAATTCCAAAAATCACGACCAAATTTCAACTAAAAAATTCCTCAAAAATGCTCAGAAAATATTTTCGTCAAAATGATTGAATTTCTCACGAAATTTCAACTCATTTTGATAAGTCGCGTGATATTTGTTCAAAAACCTTGAAAATCATGACCTCTAAATTTTTCAAAAATGTTCAAAAAACATTTTCGTCGGCATATTTAAATTTCTTGCGAAATTTTAACCCATTTTGACAGGTTGCAAGGCTACCTTCGAATAGGTAATTCTGCAACAGTTACTTTTTACAGGATGCTCATGGGAGTCATTTGATCGATTTTCGACTTTAGAAAAATAATAGTAAAAATTGACGTCATTTTGTTGATGTTTTCAATTTTTTTTTTGGGGGGGGGACTTTTCAAAGTCAGCTTCTTCCCCAAAAGCGTCATTTGGAACTTTTCAAGCGAAACTTCAAGATGAGTTTCACCCTCTCCTCGCTGAAAATTCAACCATCGTAGATTTACTCGACTACGTAGCCAATGTTCGAATAGTGGCGAAGTTTGGCCAAAATTTTCAAACGGTGATTTTGAAGGAAAAAATCCAAAATATGCTCCAGTCTTCTCCTAAATCTTCCTTTTTCTTATACCAGAGTCCCTGATTCGATCCTCGTAGTGACACATTTCCTTACCCAACCACGAGTATTTTCAAACTATGCTTTTTTGGCAAGCCACAGCAATTCAGAAAACTGTTTTCTCGCAAAAAAAACCAATCGAATCGATACGCTGGATGAATTTAATAAGGAGTGATCTATTTTTAAATTTATCACGACCGACGAACGCGATTAGTATGACTGCGAGTACGAGGACGTAGACTAGAATGGGCGACACGAGCGGTGCGCGGTTAATTGTCTGAGAGCAATTCATCTGTCGCAGTCGTGCCAAAGCGGCAGTTGTCGGCACGACCATTAGGACGACGATGACGACTACGCTCAATGCAATGCGAGTACATACGTATTTCCAGTTAGTTTATAATATTTCCTTATAGATCGAAATGCGCGTCTTGAAAATACAAAAAGAAAAAGAAATACTATAAGGAATTAGACACCGATAGATGTTTGACCAGGCGATTGTCGCGTCCGGTATGTGACCATTTTTGGAATAACGTATCGGCGACTAGTTCTCGCTCCCACGGTCGACACGCGATCTGACCATTCTTATATCCTATAGGCAGACTAGTGACCTGTGACTGATATAAAATATCGATTTGTATTCCATCTTCCATGTTCCATATTTAGATAATTAACGTCCATTCAACGATGAAATCACTATTGCGGTTAAAATGATCATAAGTACTCGAGTCGTGCGACGAGTGGTGAACCTAGGTACGAAGGAAGCAACAAAATTATAATTTTTTCCCCCTTTCGTATTCATCTTCCCTGTTTACCTTCCAGTGTATGCCTAGGTTGGTATAAATAAATATATCGATTTGTGATTTTTATTACTTTGTAAAGATGAGATATGAGTAGCTCGTGGAGTTGGAATACGAAAATGATATACTGGAAACGATCGATGTGAGGTGACCCAACCGGTGCGTTTTTTAATCTTATATCAATATCCAAAGGCCAATGGAATATTAATGTGCGATGATCGCCAAGACCCGGGCTGCTGAGAAATATATGTACATATATAGACACCCTTATAGAACACCGTTCAATCGATTGTGTTGTGTGTGTTTTTTTACCTATTCGAATGGTACCTGAATCGACAATTTGGTATAAATTGATGATGCTATTAAATACGGTTGAAATTTCCTCTACGTACAGTCTTTTAACCGCGACTGTGTGCATTACACATGTACCAATGTAGGAGATAGATACCGCCATTAAACGGATAGATTTCCATAAATACATTATAAATAGTCTAATCGCATATACGAGGTACCTGATTTTCAATACGTTTACATTTTTATAACTCATTATCGGGTATACATACGTAACGTAGGTACATATTACAGACGAATGAAAAAAAAAGAAACTGGTTAATAAAGTCACGTAAACGTGTTGCCTGTTTTAATGATTAACTTGATGTGTGTATGTAGAAAGGAGGGGGTGAGGGGGGGTGCACCGCGGCTACATCATGCTCACCAAATCAATAACGAGCTCCAGATATGATTAGATTAGTGTTAGATGGACTACATACATAGTATAGAGCTACATCAGGGTACACACTGTCATTATGACACCATTAGTGTTCCGGTGCTGCGTCTTGCATGCCAATAGTCGTCCTCCTCACGTCCAGCGAGCAGAACCTATGATTTGTAAAATGCCTCGGTGTTACGCCTTTTACCTCTTTAGATAATTACGGGTATTTTTCATCGCGGTGGTGGTGTTGTAGATGTGGAGTGTGTATGACGATGTGAGGACGACGACGTTAATTCTTCGATGAGAATGTAGCTGTAGTAGTTTGATCGTATATACCGATGCGATGATTATGATAAAGAGGTACACGTATATGCATTTTTTGGGGGTATCATTTATAGTATACGTATTACGTATAAGTGTATGTGAGATAGGGTTACGTTGCGGTATTTTGTAGGAGGCACCTCATTAACTCTTGTATAGTGGGTTTTTAATTTTTTACCCTCGGTTTTGGTTTGGTTCGAGTGGTTCGAGTGCCATTAATCGGACAAGGATTCGTGGAAATACATACATATATTTCAGCGTGTATCGTGTAAAGGGTTTCAGTATTTATGTATTATAGAAATATAGAAGAGAGAAGTACGAGTATTCAGATATGAGTGACCAATAATGTGATTTTTTTCGATGAAGATGATCTCATCAAGAAAATTATGACGTTGAGTGGAAATTGTTGATTTTGAACAAGACCGAGTGAGCGAAAAAATTCCAAAAAAAACCTCGTAAGAATAATACCTCCTGTTGTAATAGGTGACTCGGTCCTTGACTCAGGAGGAAGAAAGGGGGACCAAATGATCTCAGATTTTTATTGGTTCTCCACCACCTCCCTCCTTTCCATTCAGCAGTACTCAAAGGATTTAACTACATTCGAATAAACGAAATTAAAATAGATACGTAGATATATGTAGGTATGCAAATCAGAGTAGATCTCGAGAAAAAAAAGCCAACGGATCTCGACCAAATTCAACAAAGACCTTCATTTTGAGTTTAAAGAAACAAAAAATTTCAATTTCGGAAATTCCCAGAGAAGAAAAATGTGGGGCACCGAAGAGGGGCATTTTTGAAAAAAATTAATTTTTTCGCTTTGGCCGCTACACAATCCATTTTGGAAAGAATCCAATTCCAAAAGTCAGTATTTGGGATTTTGAATCGATCTAGCTAGGGTATTGTTATCAAAATTCAAGGCCACTTTCAGGGTTCTACTGTGCTGTAAAAAATTGGCAAATCGCTCATTTTAGAGCGAATTCGTGTACAACTTTTCTTATTCAATGTTTCCCATAATTGCGCCAAAACATCAAAAGATATCATTTCTGAAACCGGTGAAATATTTGGAATACAGTGGTCCAAACTTTTTGACCATGGCAAATTTAAAAAAAAAACACAAAAAAAATAGAACAGATTTCAACTATTTTCTAAACTTTTAAAAATTGGCAGTGATGCCAAAAGGTTGATGTTCATTAAGGTCAAATTGCTCAAATCCACTTTTTTTTTGCTTAAAACCAGTTTTTGTGTACAGACACTCTTTAAAAGTAGTGATAGTGACAGACACTGTTTAAAACCTGCGGTAGTGACGGACACTGTTAAAAACCAGTGTTTGTGACAGACACTGTTAAAAACCAGTTTTTGTTACAGACACTGTTTAAAACAAGTGGTAGTGACAGACACTGTTTAAAACCAGTGTTTGTGACAGATGCTGTTCAGAACCAGTGGTAGTGACAGACACTGTTCAAAACCAGTTTTTGTGACAGACACTGTTTGAAACCAGTGTTTGTGACAGACACTGTTTCAAACCAGTGGTAGTGACAGACACTGTTTCAAACCAGTGGTAGTGACAGACACTGTTTAAAACCAGTGTTTGTGACAGACACTGTTTAAAACCATTGTTTGTGACAGACACTGTTTGAAACCAGTGGTAGTGACACAGACTGTTTAAAACCAGTGTTTGTGACAGACACAGTTATAAACTAGTGGTAGTGACAGACACTGTTCAGAACCATTGGTAGTGACAGACATTGTTTAAAACCCGTGTTTGTGACAGACACTGCTTAAAACCAGTGGTAGTGACTGACACTGTTTAAAACCAGTATTTGTGACAGACACTGTTATAAACTAGTGGTAGTGACAGACACTGTTTAAAACCAGTCTTTGTGACAGACACTGTTTAAAACCACTGTTTGTGACAGACACTGTTTGAAACTAGTGGTAGTGACAGACACTGTTTAAAACCAGTGGTACTGTTTAAAACCAGTGGTAGTGACAGACACTGTTTAAAACCAGTGGTAGTGACAGGCACTGTTTAAAACCAGTGGTAGTGACAGACACTGTTTAAAACCAGTGTTTGTGACAGACACTGTTTAAAACCACTGTTTGTGACAGACACTGTTTGAAACCAGTGGTAGTGACACACACTGTTTAAAACCAGTGTTTGTGACAGACACAGTTATAAACTAGTGGTAGTGACAGACACTGTTTAAAACCAGTCTTTGTGACAGACACTGTTTAAAACCACTGTTTGTGACAGACACTGTTTGAAACTAGTGGTAGTGACAGACACTGTTTAAAACCAGTGGTACTGTTTAAAACCAGTGGTAGTGACAGACACCGTTTAAAACCAGTGTTTGTGACAGACACTGTTTAAAACCACTGTTTGTGACAGACACTGTTTGAAACCAGTGGTAGTGACACACACTGTTTAAAACCAGTGTTTGTGACAGACACAGTTATAAACTAGTGGTAGTGACAGACACTGTTCAGAACCATTGGTAGTGACAGACATTGTTTAAAACCCGTGTTTGTGACAGACACTGCTTAAAACCAGTGGTAGTGACTGACACTGTTTAAAACCAGTGTTTGTGACAGACACTGTTCAGAACCATTGTTTGTGACTGACAATGACAGTGTTTAAAACCAGTGGTATTGACAGACACAGCTTAAAACCAGTGGTAGTGACAGACACTGTTTAAAACCAGTGTTTAAAACCAGTGTTTGTGACAGACACTGTTTGAAACCAGTGTTTGTGACCGAATTTGTTTAAAACCAGTGGTAGTGACATACACTCTTCAAAAGCAAGGTGTTTGAAACAGACACGGTTTAATCCAGTGATTGTGAGTGACACTGTTTAAAACCACTGTTTGTGACAGACACAGTTATAAACTAGTGGTAGTGACAGACACTGTTTAAAACCAGTCTTTGTGACAGACACTGTTTAAAACCACTGTTTGTGACAGACACTGTTTGAAACCAGTGGTAGTGACACACACTGTTTAAAACCAGTCTTTGTGACAGACACTGTTTAAAACCAGTGGTAGTGACAGACACTGTTTAAAACCAGTGTTTGTGACAGACATTGTTCAGAACCAGTGTTTGTGACCGACACTGTTTAAAACTAGTGGTAGTGACAGACACTGTTTAAAACCAGTGGTAGTGACAGACACTGTTTAAAACCAGTGTTTGTGACAGACATTGTTCAGAACCAGTGTTTGTGACAGACACTGTTTAAAATCAGTGGTAGTGACAGACACTGTTTGAAACCAGTGTTTGTGACAGACACTGTTTGAAACCAGTGTTTGTGACCGAATTTGTTTAAAACCAGTGACAGTGACAGACACTGTTCAAAAGCAAAGTGTTTGAAACAGACACTGTTTAAACCAGTGATTGTGAGTGACACTGTTTAAAACCACTGTTTGTGACAGACACAGTTATAAACTAGTGGTAGTGACGGACACTGTTTAAAACCAGTGCTTGTGACACACACTGTTCAAAACCAGTTGTAGTGACAGACACTGTTTAAAATAGGACACTGTTTAAAACCAGTGCTTGTGACACACACTGTTCAAAACCAATTGTAGTGACAGACACTGTTTAAAATATTTTCTCGCATTTACCAAAATGAGTGCAAAAATATGAATTTCAAATATTTGGTTAAAATGACCTCAAAAAAAGTGTTCATCGGGATATTTTAACCCGCTGAACAGACAAAAGAATCAAATCAAAAAATTTTTTTCACCCAATGTAGGTAAAAAAAAAAACAAATAAGTACGTCGTCGTATTTTGATGTGGTTTTTCTAAACCGAAAATATGCACACAACACCTATGATATTCTTATACATTATAACTTCTGAAAATAGCCTTACGATTTTACGTTATCTCTTTCCAAACAATCTCCGATCGACGAAATCAATTTTGGAAAAATCGAATTCAGAAAAAATACGGTACATAAAAACCAGCTGACCAATTATAAAATTTAAATAAGTGACAAATGAAAAATACCACTAAAAATCGATACTTTATTATCGGCGTATAGCGTGGCGTTTCTCTGGTCCAGAGAGACAGACATGAGACAACACACAGGCACACGTGAATTCCAATCTACTGCAGCATAATTTCGTAGAAATTACACCTTTGGTTCCGATATGCACTAAAAAAAAGGGAATAAAAAAAAAAGGAAACCCGGTTCGAATATTGATTTTCGACGATATATCTACATTGCAAACGAGCTCTTGTATTTTGTAACTCGTTTTTCGATATTTATGCTTTTTTTCTTTTTAACAACCAACGTTTTTATTCATCGAGTTAATTATGTGACAGCCTGGTACTACACATATCAGGTGTGTTATCGATCAAAATCGAAAGAAAAAACTTCCTACGCGGTTTTTTTTTTTTTGCTTTTCGACTTCGTGATTTGAAGTATAGGTATACGTGTGAATAGTACCTATTCTGTTTGTACAGATCAAGATACGATTTTTTTTTTGGTAGAGAGAATAAATGACCCTATAATCCTTTAGTTCGTTTTCTGAGTTGGTATGTTTGGGGGGAGGGATCATAGAAAATCATTCCTCCTTCCTCTAGATTTTTTTCTTTTTTTAAATTAAAAAATGAACCAAATTTGAATTTTTAAAAATTTACCAAAAATTGAAAAATGAACTTCAGCACTTGAAATTCCAACCAATGGTAAAATTTTGCGATGCCCTTTATTTTTTTAAAATCCAATTCAAAAACATGGCTGAAAATTTACAACAGGGACCTTTCGACGTTAATACTGACCTCACCCAGATTTTTTTCCCAAACATTCCAACTGATTTTTCTTGGCCCTCACTACCTCATCATCCATCATTAGACTAATTACTGACGCGACTCTGCACTCTAATTTGCCCAACCATATACGAAGCATGAATAAATACTCGTATGTCCTTATAAAAAACACAACATGCAAACAGACATGACGACGACTTCGGCACCGCAGCTACTTTACGATAACTTCATGCTTTCTTATCAATGCTGCACAATCGCAGCGCAATTATGTCGGTCTTGGCGCTAACATGTGTCGCAAAAAAAAAAATGCATAAAAATATAAATTACTTATCGACGTGTAAGAAAAACACAAAAAAACACCGAAAAAAATCCGTCTAATCCCTCAGCAAGGTTATAATTATTATCGTGTGGTTGGCGCAGCACATACTCGTAGTATGTAGCGATGATGGAAAAACTGGTTTTTCATTTTGAATTTAAAATCAATATTTACACGTTTCATAACGTACTTAAGAGTAAGTAAGTATGCAAGTGTTCGCCAAGACGTAGGTCTAGGTATCTCTCGACCAAATAACCATACATTTAGGTGAAGCGCAAAACAACTCGTCAATTGAACCCATTCGTCGAGACTGGTGCGTGTCTGATGATGAGTTTGGCTATCATTTATATAGAGACCTTCATTTCGTAATATGGCAGAAGATTGCATTGAATTTACCGAAGCGAGTAATTACTGAGCGAATAAATTCATCAAATATAGAGAAGTTCGAAAAAAAAAAGGAAAACGACTCATGATCTTCGATATTTCCCAAAAAATTCATTTTTTTGAAATGGAAAATTGATTTTTTCCCACCAATTTTTCCACCACAAAAAATCTTAATCTGCTCGAATAAATTCCAATCAAAAATACAGACACATAACACACCTAAACGTAAGTAAGTACTATTACTCGATTAGTAATTTTATCGCGAATCCCGCACACCTAATACGGCTCGTCTTGGATTTACGCGGCAGCCGGCGGTATTCTTCATTGATTACAAACAGACAGTTTTTTATTTGTACCAGCCTAGCCTTCCACCGATATAGCTTGATGAAGTGCTAGACGCACCTACCATACATATCTCGTACGTTTATGTACTCATAGCTCTATACTATACATACATACATACATACATACATACTATACTCAATACTCATCATCATCAGTCATTCTTCGTTCAACGCAGTAATCAAAGGCGCCAACCGCGGCATCATAATCACTTATCAGTAAATTAACAAGCCACGTTAGCGGTGCCCGTACCTAACCGCACGATCAACGACGTTCGAGTACAACGCCAAATATGCCCAGGTCTCCTTCTCCTCGTCCTCAGTCCACTTGAACTTCATACGTCCCAAATGCATAGCGCACACCTTATAAACTTTCGTACATATGTGGGTAATAGCCTAATGTAGGTATACAACAGGCGTATACAGGGTGTCCCCATAAAATTTCAACCATGCTATGATGAAGATCTGACCAAGTTTTGTAAAAATTTGAGCTCGAAAGCATTTTTTATTTCAAGTTTTAAAATTTTGAACACTCAAAAGAATCTTCCAAAAAAAGTTTATTAGAATTTTTGGAAAATCAGGCAGCCCCTTCCCAACAGTAAGATTGAAAATCAATTCTGAAAAAATTTCTCACACGACTTTTTAAAAAAGTCAACATTTTAACCCAAGACAGCTTAAATTTTTACCACGTCTTTCTGATTTTTCAAAATTTGAAGAAATCGAGAACTGACTCACGTCACCAGTCCAGATATATACTTAGGGTCAATTGTCATCCATTTTTAAATTTTTTTTGGGTGGGGGGAGGGGGACAGAATTAAAAAAGGTCGAATACCAACAAAAGCAGCGGAATGATTTCAAAAGTCTGAGCTAAGAATTTCAAGTCTGAAATTTGAATCTTCTTGAATCAAATTGGAGCTGAAGTTTTGACATTTTTGGAAAACTTAAAAGCCATTGAAACATAAATTATACAATGAACGGAAAATTCCAACGACATTACCTACTCCTACAATATAATTGAAGGGTTCCTTTCCAAGTCGGCCTAAGTCCATTTTTATCATTTTTGAGTTAGCAGCGCCATCTGCTGGTACAGGTCGGTTAACACCTTTATCACCTTGTCCCAACACCTGGCGTTACTTTTTTCGCCCAGGAGCGCTGTTTTGCCGGCTCGAAAAAACAGCTGATTATTCCAAAGTGGCCTAAATCATACATTTTTTAAGAATTTGTATACAAGTGCGGTTGTGCCGGTTTTTTTTTCAAGTTTTTCAACGATTTTCGAGAGACGAAATTTGAAGGTGCTTCGAATGAAATTGTTTCAGAAATGTATTAAATTAATGATTCGTGAATTTTTTTTTGAAAAAACGCGTTTTTCAGCTCTTTTTCGAAATTTTTAACATCAGATAATTCCAAATGGGCCTAAGTCCACTTTTTCTGACTGTTTGACGCGCTCTGGAGCTGAAAATACGCAAAATTAAAAAAATACCAATACGGTACTTTAAAGCAGAAAGATCAAGCTTCACAACCATATAATCACATCATTTATTATTGAAGCGGAAGGGCGAGAAAAACACTTATTTGTGTTTTTCTCGAAACGAAAAAAATGGACTTAGGCCGACTTGGAAAGGAACCCTTCAATTGAAAAATTCATAAAAGAGAATTTTTCTTAATTTTGGCACAATTTTTCAAGAATTTTGAAAACAATGAGATTTCTGCACACTTTTGAGATTGAAATTCTTTTCGAAATGATTCTCTCAGAATTTCTGTTTGAAATTTTTGGAAATTTTCAAACTGTAACTGGGTGGCGGGGATCCAGGTTCTAACAAGGGAACCCTCCCACATGATAATCTCCGATTTGAATGAAACTTGGACAGGTGGAAAGAGGACCTCAAAAAACCCCCATCCCTAAATTTTTGATTTTTCTATTTTTGGCGAGCGTGTGAGAAGTTTTGTGTATTTTTTATACTTTTTCTCATGTTATGTGTCAAAAAATTCGATTTCTGATGATAATTCCAGATTTGACCGACGGTAGTACTTATCGATTAGGTATCAAGCAGAGACCCTTTGGCCAAAATTTCAGGTGCTGAAGTTCATGTGGTGGGGAGAAACGGCCATTTTTTGAACTCATTCATAACATGGGAAAAAACAGTAAAAAATCTTGTTTCCTGAACGGATGGCCGGATCCGGCCAATGATGGCATGAGTCGATTTGGTATTCGGCAGAGACTGTTTGACCAAAATTTGAGCCCTTGAAGTTCATTAGAAGAGCTTAATTGACTCATTTTTCAAATTTTTCAATGACATTTAAAAACCAGCAGTTGGGCAAAAAATTCGATTTCTGATGATAATTCCAGATCCGGCCGGCGGTAGTAGGTATTAGTCAATTAGGTATCAAGCATAGACCCTTTGACCAAAATTTCAGCTGCTGAAGTTCATGCGGTGGGGAGAAACGGCCATTTTTCGAATTTACAGAACAACTTTACCTGTGTACACAAAACTTCAAACGCTCGTCAAAAATCGAAAAATCAACTTCAGCAGCTGAAAATTGGGGGATGGGGGTTTTTTGAGGTCCTCTTTCCACGAGTCCAAGTTTCATTCAAATCGGAGATTATCATGTGGGAGGGTTCCCTTGTAAGCCTGAAATTTTAACTATTTTTCTTTGATGGTATTTCAAGACTTCTCATCAACCAAATCCAATTTTCCAAAAAAAAAACAAAAAAAAATGAAAATCACCTCTTTTTCCCCTACGATAAAACAGTGAATTTTATAGCCGAGTAAAACAGCTCAAATGCAAGTAAGAAATCGAATTTCTTTAGCCCAAATTGATTTTCCCAAACATTCAACTTAATAATCAAAAAATTTAAAAAAAATATAACATTTTCAAACTGCAGAAGTGTAGGTACCTACTTTTTCCTAAAAATTAAAGTTGATTTCCCTTCGAAATTTTATGACCATTTTAAATGTCATCATAAATAAATTTGGGCAAAAAAACAAAGTATTTTCTGTTAATTAGCTTTCTAAAACTTAAATTTTTGTGTTCTTTTTGAATAAAATTTGAGTTTTGGTTGAAAAAAATTTGTATTAAATTTTTGAAATTATTACCTACATTTTTGTCTTCCTCTTGAATACAATACGAATTTTGATGCCAGGAGTGGGTAGAACTTGTTACTCTCTGTTCAACGATACCCATATTTTTATCGAAAATTTTGCCTTTTCGGCACATTAAATACACTTCTCTCCCTTAATGTAGTTCATTTCATGAGCTCTTAAGTCTGAAAATCAAATTTGAGCCAAGATATTGAGGAAAAAATCAAAAAATTTTGCCCAATTGAGTTGGATAACCAAAATTTTATAACTACCCTCTTCATGAAAGCTCCTCTCCAAACCAATTGAGAGTGGTTTGGAGTCACTTCGAGCATTTTTACAGCCTCCAGCAGATTTCTGAAAATCGCAATTCTCATAAAACTTCACCATTCAAATTGAGCTTCAGACAAATGAAAGGTATGCATTATATTTTTGATCACCCTTCCTCTTCCAATCGATTGGAAGCAGGTTAATAAAACCGTTTTGAGCGATTCTGCAGCCTACAGAAAATTTTTAGAGGTTGAAATTCCCACAAAACGTCATCCAATCAAGTTGGAAAACCGAAATTCGGTATGCACCCTATTTACAAACCCTCTGCTCTCACCTAATTGATTGGAAGTAGTTTTGAATCATTTTGAGCATTTCCAGAGCTATCAGCAAAGTTTGGGAGATCACAATTCCCACGAAATGTTGCTCAACCAGGTTAAAAAAATTGGAATGGAATATTCATCCTATTTTGAGCCTTTCCTATTTCAATGAAAAGCTGTTTTGACCGATTTTGAGGAGTTGTGAAGTCTCCAGTAAATTTTTCTAAATTACGATTCCCACGAAATTTTACGCAATCGAGTTCTAAAGCTGAAATTTGGTATGAGTCCTATTCCCGATCCCCCGACTTCTTCTCCTCATCTAATCATTTGGAAGCCATTTTCAGCCAATTTGAGCATCCTAACAAATTTTTGAGAATTACTATTCCTACAAAATTTTACGCAATCAAGTTTGAAAACTCAAATTTGATACGCACCTTCAATTGAAAAAAAATTTGAGCCATTTTAAACATTTCCAGAATCTTTAGAAAATTTCTGGATTCTATCATCCAACCAAATTATAGAAAACTGAAATCTGATACACAACCTATTTTTGACCCCTTCCCCTTAAATTGGAAGCGGTTTTCAGCATTTCTGAAGTGTTCAACAAAGCTTTGAAAATCACAATTCTCACTAAATTTTATCCAACCTACATAATATAAATGTATTTAGAAAATTCAAATTTGGTAGAAATCCCAGCCCCCTCCCCCCTCTTCAAAAAGAACGATTAGGGTAAAGTCGCCAGTAGTTGAACAGATTTTTGATACTTTTTGATAAAAAACAATCTACAGCTCAAGTTGATATTTTTTTGAAAACTTTCGTAAGTACATCTAAAAGAACACAGTTTTCCTTACATTTTGATTTGTGTTTCACATTCGTAAGTGCATTTTTGAGATTTTTATGATCATTTCAAAAAGTGTCCAAAAAACCCCAGTAATTTACATCCGGCTTATCGAGCATGAAAATGTGATTATGAATCAATCAAAAGTAGTTAGAAAGAAAGTGTATCTCATTAGCTTTCAAATGGTATAATAACCATCTCAAAATGTTCGAAATTGTTTGATAGAAAAATAATTGTAAAACACTTTGCAAAATTTTCATGGTGAAAATAAAAGTTGATAAAACGCAAAAAGTATGACTGATAATCATCACCTAACTCACGGCCAATAATAAGTGAGGTATGAATTAATTTTTAGTGCAATCAGTGTTTTCAATAATCACACTGGGACACCAAAATGGCGATTTTTGTGACGTAGGTGTCAACTACTGGATCATGTCAACTACTGGTGACTTTACCCTACAACAATTTTTTCAAAATAATCGATTTCTGAGCAACGTCATTATTAAAATCAAGGGTTTTACAAAAAAATGAAAAGAAATACAAGGCTGTGCTTACTACTCTTCTTTCAAGGTAGGCAAGGTATTTTGAATTTATTTTCGAACTTTTTCTTCACAATTTTTCGAGCCAGGGCCTAAAATTGAAAATAATCAACATTTTAACAAATTGACCTACAACGCTGGAATTTTATGTGTACTCTAATTTCGATCCCACGAATCTATTGGCAACGGTTTCAAGGCATTTTGAGCAGTTCTGGAGACCCCACTCCACTAGGCCACTACATTTTGAGCAATTGAAATTTCCAAAAAATTTAGTCAAACGGAGTTGAAAACCTGAAATTTCAACATATTATTGAGTCGATTGAAAGTGGCTTCAAGCAAAAAATAAAAAATGTACTCTCTAAATTTGAAACAGTCAATTTCACTGCTTAGCAGTCACGACATTTTGCCTTTTTAAAGCAGTAGTTTTTTTTACTGCAAAACAGTGAAAAAAACTACTGCTTTAAAAAGGCAAAATGTCGTGACTGCTAAGCAGTGAAATTTGACTGCTTTAAATTTAGAGAGTAGAATCATTCAAAAGTACTTACGCTTGCAACCCATCAAAATGATGCTTTTTAGCATCTTTTAAAAAATATGAGTCAAAAATTGGGTCCTGATTTCAGAATTTTTGAAAAATGTACCTATAATAAGTACAACCTATCAAAACGGACTAAAATTTTGAGAGAATTCAAAAACTTGAAATTGGGCAACGATTTTGGGATTTTTTGAAAAAATTATCAAGGAGTCTGTCTCAAAAAGCCCTTGAAAACCCAAAATACTGAGACCAAAACATTTTTTTGAGCAATTTTGAAGAATTTTAAGGTCAAAATTTAGTCACGATTTTTGGTTTGTTTGAAAAAAAAAAATGCCACGCTATCAAACAAAATGGGTTGAAATTTTTCAAAAAATTAAAATATTTTGGTGAATTTCACGTTTAAAATTGGTTATTTAAACATTGCAACGAAATCTTTTGTGAGCGATTTTAAAGAATTTTGAGCATAAAATGAAGTTTAAATTTTTATTTTTTTGTAAAACTTTCATGCTTCTTATCAAAATGGGTTAAAATTGTAGCGAAAAATCAAAAATTTGTATCTGAACTTTTTTGAGCTCTTTTTATCGTGTCTGCAATCGTAAGTCGAATTTCCGGAATGGTTATATGATCATTCCATGCCAAATTGGCAGATTTCTGCACGATGGGTCCTCGATTTTTTTAAAAATCAGATCACTTGTAGACGTCGTTAAACCGGACATTTTTCGATTTTTTGGCGGAGCTATCCGTAAATGAAAAATTTCAGTTGCGAATATCTCCGGTTATACGTGGTATAGAATTTCGAACATTTTTTCAAATTGTAGTACTTTGAGAGAGTAATTGACGAATGATGTCAAAATCAGTGTTGCCAATTTCAAAAACTTGAAAAAATTGATTTAAAAACTTGTAATTCAAATATATAACCACGATGTCCACGAGTTAAAATTTTGAAAAAATTCTCAGTTTTAGTCGTTTTTATGCAGAATAACATATCAAAAAATTGGACTGGCATTTTTCTTCATTTTCGAGAAAAAAAATTACAAGTTTGGCACTTATTGTAAAAATACCACTAACAACCTAAAAAATGAAAAATTTTGCATTTTTTGAGATATTTTACTAATGTGTAGACGAATACTTACGTGAAAAAACCCCCTCCCCCCTCCCTTTACAATTTGTCAGCGAATTGTCGAGAAATACCAATTTTTGTACATTTTTTTTTGATCTATTTTATTTGTAAAACGAGTGGAGAGTATTGTGGGAGGGGAGGGGATATTTCATGATATTTACTGCTATTCTGGAATATTCTCACCCTTTGAGATTATGCGTAAATTTTCCCTACACCAATTCCCCGCCCCCCCCATGAA
Source organism: Planococcus citri (assembly GCF_950023065.1). Lineage (NCBI taxonomy): Eukaryota > Metazoa > Arthropoda > Insecta > Hemiptera > Pseudococcidae > Planococcus > Planococcus citri. The sequence continues at coordinate 18,926,363 of NC_088679.1, read as the reverse complement.
AATTGTTTGATCTTGAAAAATTCTCGTCTCGCTTACAAATTTTGACTCGCTGCTTGACACCCATAGTGGGACACCCTGTATACCTCGTACGTACTTCGCACCAAGATATATGCACGTGACGGCGTACGAAAAGTATGTGCGACACCGATATGTACTCGTACGAGTATACCGTACATGTTAATCAGCACCTCGGTCAGAGAGTGATGAGCGATTTCGAAATTATCTCTATGACGACGATGACATGACGTCCAAGTACGTCTAATACGTACACAACGTTGATGATTTGAACAGACACCACCACCACCACACCGTCCGTCATCGTCCACCGTCCAGGAAACACGAATCGAATCCAACAACACACTTGTAAAGTACACTGTACAGTGTACACACTACACAGTCTACAGCATATACAGATACACCGCATACCACACGATAGCGCCAATCTTAGCGCCTTAGGAAACGTGTAATTACAACTGGCTGGCAACCGGTTGTTTTTAAATTTCCAATATGTCAATTAAAACGGGCGCGGCGGCTACTCAACAGAGAGACTGAAACGAGAGCGAGATAATTGCTCGGTCGTAAAAAAAATTTAAGACTCGGGTACGATATATCGACTCGGTCGTAATTTCTCATTACGGAACTAGCTTCGCGTCCGCGGTCGCGGTCGGCGCTACTGTGTTAATGACATTGCATTGTTCCCCAAGTAAGTACGTATAAGAGTAATAATGAGAGAGTAAGTTGTACTATGTACATGATCTCAACCATATATACTCTCGTCTGGTAGCATGTCCACAGCCTCCTTGTATATATAAGCACGCGAACGCCACGCTACTCCGACAAATCTCGTTTCGTTGATCTTTTAATATGTATATAGTGCTACTATAACTACATACTACGAGTATCTACGTACTTATAGATACCTACGAGTAAATAAAATAAGTATACCAGACCAGATGAGGCAGCATCCAGCACCCAGCAATAAGCTATTGCTGCGAATCTTGTATCGCAGGCTCGTCGTCGCTATGTATACTATTAAAACATGTACATGCACCGTGTACCTACTGTACAATGTCTGCGACTATTAAACTGGTTACCAACATTAACGTTTAATTAAAACAAATGGATTTATAATGGTTAAGAGTTCATTTCGCATCGAATGTTGCAGTATGTAGGTACTTCTTGTAGTATGTATGATTGTGTATACCATAAATAAGTAAATAAGCAGCTAAAGCGCTGTTTATTTATGCGAAAAGACCGACACGACGCGACGTCGAGACTCTATTCTGTGATTTCGTTCCATGATTACACTAACTTATGTGTACGTGTGTATAAGTTCAGGTACTCTACACTACTCCTCGTACACACATAAACGAACTCAGCATTGTATTTGTAATACAGTATACTCTCTTTATACTTATTACACGCTTAAGGATTTTATTTGCGAAGGCGATAAAAAAATTACGAAGTACAAAAAAACACTACACTTTTCGTGTAGTTGGCGTACTTTTCCATTGCTTCTGGCGTCGCGTCGCGTCGCTTTCGACAATTTTACTCGACGAAAACTCCAAATAGATTATGAATAAGACATCCGTGAACTCTAGTAATAAGATACCTACTCGAATATTATTATCAATAATAATTATGAATCATAATGAAAGAGGTTCTTTTTTTTCAAGTTTTTTATTATTTAAAAGGTAATTTGACACGATGTTGGGTAATGGACTTATTTTTAGATATGAAAGTCAACGTGAACATGGAGTGGACAAAAATTAAATTTTAAAGAACTATTTTTTTATTTTCAACCACTTCGAGAACACCTACTTAAATAAGTACAGAAGTGGGCAAAAGTCAGCTTGCAAATTTGCAAAAATTGAAAAATAAAATTTTCACATTTCAAAAAATTCTAGTTTTTTGAGAAAAAATCAGAAACTAAGCATTCTAAAAAAGAAAAACTAATGACATTGTGACGATTGGAAATTCAATTCTCTACAATTTTGGTCATGTGTAATTTTTTCGTAGGACGCTTAGTTTCGCCTCCAGGTCAATTTTTATGATTTTTATGAAACTCGTTTGCAAATTTTTCAAAGATTCATTTCAAAAAGTTGTAGTTCTTTGACAAAAATCAAAAACTAAGCATCCTAGAAAAAAACTAATGACGTTCTAACGATTGGAAATTCAATTCTATACAATTTTGGTCAGGTGTAATTTTTCGTAGAACGCTTTGCTTCGCCTCCATGGAGCGGTAAATTGACGCATTCGTATGATTTTTGAGGATGCAAGCAGACTTTTGCTCACCCCTGTATAATTCGGAGACTTTGTCCCATTTTCCTTAAAAGTTATCGAAAATGTAGGAAACCCATTGCTATGTTTTCATTTGAGCAGAGTGTTGAATATTTTTCCGGAATTTACGTAAATAAAATTGAAAGCTCTTTTTTTGAAAAATAAATGAATAAATAAATAAAAAGAAGAGCAAAGTCTCAAGAAAAATCTACGCACAAAAGAAGGACCTTTAGAAAGACATTTCTAAAATGAAAAATAAAAGCCAATACAATACTACCCTCCCCCGACCCACCAAAAAAATCATGTTTAAAAAATTACCACGACAAAAACATAGAAAAAATTATTCAAAGCATATCAAGAAAACAAAATAAACACGCATCAAGACCCCCCCTCCCAAAAAAAATAAAATAAAAAAAACAATAAAAAATTGAATTGACCTGTAAATATTGTTTGAGAAATTATTCAGTAGGATTCTGACCAAAACTGGGAATTCTTTCAAAATATTTCACAGACTACAACTTTTTATTGATTAATATTTTTTTCAATTTTTGGAGGCTTCGTATCATTAGATCTACACTGTTTGGGGGGGCGGGGAAAAGCTTTCTCTTTAAAAATGGGTTATTTAAAAGAATTCTGACACAGAAATGAGAAATTTAAAAATTTTTTAAATCAATTTTGATTTATTCTATTTTCCTTGATTTTCCTCATTTTGGAAGGGGGGGGGGGGTCATCCTAGCAGACCAAGGTATCTTGGAAGACTGGCGGAAGTTTTCTTTTAGAAAGGCGATCAAGTATTTAGACAAATTCTGAACCAAGAATAAACTGATTTTTTTCAACATACGAGTAACATTTTTTCAAATTGGAGAACAACGAGTAAATTTTCAGTTTTTTTTTTTTATAATGGAAAAGAACAACTTTGAGAGTGATCCCAAAAGATATTTTCACAAGCATGAAATTCAATTTTATATTTCGACCTCATCCCCCCCCCCCTCGAGAGGTAGAAAAATGTGGTTTGGGGCTAGTATGTAGTAAAGTTAATACTCGTAGATGGACGTACATTAGCACTTATGGCTTCAAAAACTTGTTTTCGACTTTTTTTTGGTGGTCAATATTTTTTTGTTTGTTTCTTTTTTTTTTTTTTAATTCGTTATTTGTTTCTGAAAGAAGGTTGAAAATTTGGAATTGCATGAATAGAATAATAATCACATAAGAATTAAAAGGTACGTACTTTTTCTGTTTTTCTCGTCCTTAAATAAGTACTTATCTTGTTTGAAATTTATTACTCACCTGAAACAAAAACAAAAATTCATTTATACTAATTAATTGCTAATAAAAATCACAAAATTCACAATGCATAAACGGAAATGCCATTCCATGTTTCGAGGTAATCTCATTAAAAGACCACAGTATTGCAGGGTTGCATAATGTTTAAGATGACAAAAGACAAAACAAGCCATATAAAATCAACTTTGGGGTACAATATCTGCAAAATCTAAAAATAAGGGTTTGATCATAAAATATTCATTTTGAAACAAAAAAAGTGAAATTCGATAGTACCAGCAACACTTCCAGAAACCCAACAAACCACATTGTAAAGCAAGGAGGCTCATACCAAAAAATTAAATTAAAATTTCGAAATCAGCACTTCTAAAACTCCAAAAAACCATGGGTCACTCAAATTTTGTCATTTTTTTTTTTGAAATTCGGGGTTTCAACTTTTATTGCAGAAGTGGGGAGGGGGGCTTGTATCAAAAAAGTAAGCTGAAATTCGAAATCAGCGCTATCGAAAACATAGTAAACGATATGCCACATGATTTTCAATTTTTTTTTTCAAAATTCAGCCAAAATTGAGGAGACAGGAAGAACGGAAGAAATAGGAGGAGGAGATGATCAATTTTCTAATCAGCAGAAAAGTGATATGGAACTCTAGATTTTTGGAGGCTCTGATTTAGTGATTTTGATTCTGGAAAGCGTTTGATTCGAAGAATTCAAAATAATCCCCTACCCCCTTCCCCCGCGACCATCTCACGTGAGAAAGGAAAGGAATGAACCCAACATTCTGAAAAATGCGATATTGGTGTCAAAATCTAGGTTCTCGGAGCCGCCAATTCCAGACCTGATACCAGGAAGCATAAAATTTTCATGCTATTTACAAATACATATGAACGTTTCGTGAAGGGATTCGTAAAACCTCCATAGTAAGGAGCCCCAAAATTTTGGTCAAAATGTAAGAAAAATGTCAAATATTGTGTGACATTTTTCAGGACGCTGAATACGAATATCAACTTATTTTTGCGATTCGGTTCCTCCACCCCCCCCCCCGCCGACCTTCAAATTTGCTTAAAATTGCAGAAAAAATCGTGTGATATATGGTTTATTAACTGTTCGATAACACCGAAATACGAATATCAACTTATTTTCGTGATTTGATTCTTCTAATGCCTCCACTGGCCCTCCCACCCTTATTTCCTAAAAATAGAAGAAATCGCATGGCTGTGGTATATTGGGTTTCTGAAATTCTTAAATTTTTTGGATGTAAAATTACAAAATCCTCCAGCATTTTCCTGATTATCTGGGGTGTTTCAAATTTCCCAAAACTTAGACAGCTTTGAGAGTTTTTCTAATTTCAACCAATTTCAGGGCCCGTTGCCTATTGTTGATATTAAAGGCAGTATAGAACATCAGAACTCCAAAACATTGGGAATAAGTGCATTTTGGCAAAAATTTCACATTCGAACTTTTTGTTTTCCAGAGAAACATTACTGAAATTTTCCACTTCAAAGTTCAAATTCCCAAGCAATATAATGCAAAATCTCCCACACATTGGTACCGGCTGTCTGAGAAAGTAAAAACTGTAACGAGTCTTCACACGTAGATCTTTTCTGGTCAGATCCAACTTATGAGTCGTCGGATTCCATTCAGAATGGCTATTCGACCACAGACATTCCCCCAGCACTGCAATCCGTCACAGTGAACACTGGTACATATCAGACCAGACATACTACAGACATAGACACCCGCATCGCATCCAATCTAATCCAAACCCAATCACACCGACGACGACGGACGACATGACGGCACGATTGCGGTTACCACCAAGAAGAAGAGCTCATTCTGTGACACCGAATTGAATTACCTACCTACCTACCTACAGGTATACGCAGCATATATACCAACACATACACAATAGCAGTAAGTAAGTATATGTAGTAGTCTATTATTTAAGACAACTACAACCACCGTGCCACGCATATCACAAAGCGCGACGACGACTTGGACTGCGATTGCGACTACCCGAACCGATAGTACAAATTCAGATCCATTATCTGCGTGTGGTCTGCGCACATATAGGCAGAGGTAATACTAATACAGGTAGGTACAGGTAAGTAAACGTATCTGGGAGAATCGATGTAATACCCCGGAGCTGTACCATGTACCTCTCTCTCTACCTATATTATTGGCCAAAACCTAAACCTGCATCACACACTCACAATATTCACGTCTAATTAACTCGCCTACGATTCTTTTACTCTCGCATTAAGTATATTATAAGGGAAAGGAGCTATAGAGCGAGACACGCAGAGAAAAATCTAATCGACCGCATCCAAAATTCAGATTCTCACTACCTGGCTGCACAGTGCACACCCTGCTCTTTCACTCTGCCCCTGCTCGAAGATCAAATAATAATTCAGCGGTGCATCGTTTCGTACAAATCTACGTACTCACTCGTATTCCCAGCGCAATGTAATAAAAAAGAGGAAAACATGGCGAGATTATTTTATTAAATATGTCATTATTACTTGGCCGTGAAATTCCACATGATCGATGCGCGCATGCCAACGGCCGTACTATTCATTTTACCACTTCTGCTCCTTTCCAGCTCGCTGCTCGCTTCGTGTATCATAAAATCACGCGAACTGATCGTTTACCGCGCCAACATCACTACCTGAATCTTTTTACGATTTCATTATTATTATATACTTTTTTTTTTTTTGACAAGTTACCGACCACCGCGCCGCCGCTCCTCTGCGGCGGCCGCGTCGATTAAAATTGTCTTGTCGGCGAAAAGCCGCAATAAACATCGTGGCCCGGTTCCCGGTTTTGGTATTACGACCACGCACACGAACCGGCAAACGCGTCCGCGTACGGGCCTCTGCGCCTTCTTCTTACTTATTTCACTTCGTCTCTCCATTTACGACGACGACGACGGCCGACCTGTCCACGCAATTGTAAATGCTAAGTAGCCCCGCACGACCACGACCAGGCATCGTATATGCATAATTATACAGGGTGTCCTACTCGTCGAATCCACAAAAATCCGAGTCAAGATGTTGGAAAACTTGACCAATTGTAAGGGGTCTCGAGTTGGGCGATTTTTTGCAAGTTCCGAACATTCACACCCTCCCTTTCCCCACTGACTCCCTTGAGATCAAAATTATCATTCACCGAAGTCAACTTCTCGTTCTGTTCGGCTCAAGATAGTCAAAATCCTCATCAGAGAGGTGCGGGAGGGTGGTGGTGGGGATGTCTTGTGATTTTTATTCGCTCTCAATCCTCAAAATTGTCATTAAAAAAAAATCTCCAAATTTCATGCTCCCAACCAAAAATTAAGTCGAGTCGAGAGACCTTCCTACCCTCGAAAAACAAACCAAAAAAAGTAATCAAAACACATTGAGGTTGAAAATTCTCAATTTTTGCGTCAGAGTTTTTAAAAATGACAATTTTTTACAAGAAAACTCCCCAAAGATCTCTCAAGCAATGCAGAGTTCACAGAACCTTCCAGTTGAAAACATCCAAATAGCACGAGTCAGTAAACATTTCAGAAAAATTCCAATTCTGCTTCAGAAACTTCTCCTCCCACTGCCGTTTTTTCCAACATCCTCTTTCCTCTTTCGATCCGCTACACGATGTTGTTTCATTGTACTTAAATTACTTCTTAAAAATCGAAGGCCTCTTGGGCCAGCTTGAGGTAAGTACAATCTACGCTACAACTGTCAGTCCCAGGAGTAGAGAAGACAAACCTTAAGAGAGGTTTGGAGCGTCCACGTCGCAGAGGGCGGTAACTCATTTTTGGCAGGCTGGAAGCTGAGGATGAGGCTAAGTAAGACCAAGCCTAACATCTTGGCGTGTGCCCAGCATCAAAGCTGCAACCTGAATGGGCTATAACATCAAGCCGTCTCAGGAAGTAGGGGAGAGGAGAAAACAATCGGAAAATATCCCTGAAGCAGCAACAGGAAGAGCAGTGAAGCTTGCGAACCCCGATACTCAAGAGTCATAATAATACTGCTAGTGCTAGACACGAATCCTGTACAAAAGCGAGAATTTGGCGCTATAACCGAACTTCGGGAAAGTCGGCTTGACAGCGCAGAGGGCAGCCCCCTCATCAAGCTATACTTCCTTGGGCTAGAAACCCATAGAAGCGAAAAAAATTATCGAGAAAACAAAAATAAGAAGAAACTGGCTGGAAAATCAGGGAACCCTGTTGGGCAGCAGGCAAAAAAGCCCACGCTATGAACGGTCCCCTCGAAAAGTCAAAGAGTACACTCCAACTGGCAGGAGGAGTAGAGGAAGACCGAAGAAAAGACTTGATGATACATCGGCGAGCAATTCTTCTACATTTTCCCAGATGGGCTGAACAGCTCACTGGGTCAAAGTTCAATGATGATATTGATGATGATGATGAAAAATCGAATTACTGAACATTTATCCATTCCAATGTTTTTATTGATAATAATACGTACTTATGTACAAAGAATCATTTTCTTACCTACCATGAAAATATTCGCCAATTGATTTCATTTTTTTTTTTACCCACCTATTTTGGGTTTTCTAGGATCACACACAATTTTTGATGATCAAAAGGGAGGAGGGGGGGTTGAAGAAAAAGTTATTTAGAGCAACTTTGACACCAAAAATAAAATTAAACATTAAAATATTTTATCACAATTTTTTTTTCGATTTCGAACTTAGGGGGCTCTTAACATAGGGAATCAAGGGAGATTTTTTCACTCAAAAAGTGGTTACATATTTAGAAAAATTTTGTAGCACGATTTGAAAAATTGTGAAACTTTTTCGTCGATTATGCTTCAACTTCATTTTTTTGGGGGGATTTTTCAATCGTCAGAAGCTGCGTATGAGGACAAAATTACTTGAAAAATCTTAGTAAGTACATAGTTTTTTCTTCTGCTTCTTTTTCTTTTCTAGAAAAGAACATTTCGAAGAATTCTGTCGCAAAAATTAAGAATTTTCAATTACAAAAATATCAAAATTTTTTTGATTTTTTTTCAACATGAGAGAGGTTTAAATTCAAAAAATTTTGCAACTTTGAGAAAATAGAGAATTATAAAATCTAACAAGTTCGAGGGATATGGAAATAGAAAAGCGATACTTCAAAAAAAATGAGCACCACTCTCAATTTTTCATACTTACTCATCTCTTTCTTTTCAAACATTCAAACACTTCGTAATTTTTTGAGGGTGAAGGGTGCCTAAATTTTTCACGCATATTTTCACTTTTTCAATGTCATTGGATACTTCAAGTTTTTCATTTTGAGGGGGGGGGAGGGGTGTCGAAAATATTTTAACCATTTTCATTTTTAAATAACTTTTGTAAAGGGGAGAAGAACACACTTCTGACAAAGCGAAGCAAAAACGTAAAAGTATTGGAAAAATCTTGTTTTTCTTTTTTTGGTAAAAACATTTGAAAAAGTTGAAAATTTGGGAATACTGCGATTAAAATCTTAAAAAATGTACAAAAGGTCAAAGGGGCATATAAATTGAAAAATTCAACAGGTAAGACGAAATGCTAAAACAGGACTAAGCAAGCCTTTTGGCAGGATATCTTTTCCAATGTTTCATTCAAAGAAAAAAACAGGAAAAAAACAGAAAAATAAATGAAAAAACTTGGAATTCTCAAAGAGGAGAAACAAATAATGAAAAATTACAAATATTGATTGAAAAAATGGAAAAAATAGACTTCATTTGCAATTTTTGGCGAAAAAATACAATTTTCTGGGCAATACGAATTTTAAATTTTATCAAAAAATTAGAGCTTTTTTAGCAATTGAGACAAAAATTGAGAATTTTTGTAAGCTTCGGGTTTCGAAAAAGAGCAAAACTTTCTTGGCAACTTTTGTGAAAACGTAAGACTTGATGAAAATGTTGACAAAAGACCAGAACTTTGCAGCAATTTTCGCAAAAAGTAGGGCTTCTGGATGATTTTGGCAATAAACAGAAATTTTCTACAGTTATGGCAAAAAATGGAACTTTTTTGGGCAATTTCGGCAACAAACGAGATTTTTGTATGATAATTTTGGCATTTTTGGCAAAAAAAACCAGGTTTTTTGAAGGAATTTTGAGGTGAATATTATTCCCAGAATAAAATATTACCAATAGATATGAATTTCATGTTACATTTTCCCTAAAAAGACGTTCACGAACGATTCGTGCAAGATTCACCTCAATTCGAGCAAATCATTCGTGAACGACTAATTTTTTGAGACGAATATTATTCCAAGAATCGAATATTACGGGTGGATACGAACTTTTTTGTACATAACATTTTTCCTAAAAAGACGTTCACAAACGATTCGTGAAAGACTCACTTGAATTCGAGCAAATCATTCGCTGAACGACCAATCTTTTGAGTCGAATTTTATTCTCAGAATCAAACATTATCGATAGATATGAATTTTATCCAAAATTTTCCCAAAAAAAGACGTTCACGAACGATTCGTAAAAGATTCACTTGAATTCGAGCAAATCATTCGTGAACGACTGTTCTTTTGAGGCGAATTTTATTCCCAGAATCAAACATTCCGTGTAGATACGAATTTTATTGCTTGTACCACCTTCCCCAAAAAGACGTTCACGAACGATTCGTGAATGATTCACTTGAATTTGAGCAAATCATTCGTAAACGAGTAATTTTTTGAGGCGAATAATATCGATAAATTATTAATTTTACGTACGTAATATTTTCCCAAAAAAGACATTCACGAACGAAAACAGCCACCATTTTTTTTACGATTTCGGCATAAACACGACTTTTGAAGGAATATTGGCAAAAAATCAGGATCTTTTTGGCAATTAACATAAAAATTAGAAATTTTTGGGAGTTTCACCTTCAGCGAAAGAGCAAGACTTTCTTTGCAATTTCTGCAAAAAATGTAGGACTTGTTGAAAACGTTGGATAAAGAGTGGAATCGTTTTGTAAGCAGTATGCTGATACAGAAAGTCTATTTTCACCCTGTTCAGCTTCCCAACGTTAAATCTGAGCAACAAAAAAAAAGGCTTCAGGCACAAGTTGAAATTAAATTATTGAGCTATTATTTTCAGGATGTCATCTTTTTAGCACTACGTAATGGCGACATGAGCACTTCACCTCAATAGGTAGTAAATAGAACACTAAGGACACCCTGTATACATATAACCGACTATGACGACTACGTATACTTCGTAGTTCATAGATCGTTCGCGTACGCCAATAAAAATACCTACCTCTTTCTTATTGCTCGCGTAGTCAAAATCATTAATATATTATACGAGTACGTGGTCGTGAGAATGTCTGCACGTGTACGTCAGCATTCCGGCTGCGTCGTCGTCGTCGCCCTCGCCACTCCAGCCACATGCTAAATACGCTTACGCAGCACTTTTCCCACACATGGAAAATGCCTCTTTATGAGAATGTCTATGCCTCCAGCCTACCGTTGAGTGTAAACTACGTAATTACATAAAATATACTACATACAATGTACTTGTACATCTACATAGGTACCTACATAAATTTCGCTATGCAGACATGCGACGAACCAACTCGTACGATACTGACACCGATCGCGACATCGATATCCGCACCTGGGTTTTACTACTTCCTTTGCAATTGGAGCTGCTTCGATGGCATTTTTGTCATTTTATACGATCAATTTTTTTGTTCACACCGTCATCGTCATTCATTATCGTCGTGACGTATAAAGTTACCTGTTTACTCAGCTACTGTCTGTCTTATTCTCACCCCTCTTCTTGGATCGCATCTCGATCAAGGGTGACACGACGTATTCGACGAACGACCACAGAATTGGCTGACTATAAGATAATGGAAACAGAAGAAAATATGCATCTACGAGACATTTTTCCATGAACATTACATACCTATGTATCAGCATGCAGGCTATTTATTTATTTTCCGCGAAAAACTTCCACTGACAAACTAGAAACATTGTTTTCTACATTCTTGTTTTTTTTCTTTTTTAAAACCATTACAATGTACGTACGTACGTACGTACAAACACCTAATCGCGCGTGTGCGTTTTTTTTTTACTATCATGTCGTCGTGTGTTTTGTAAATTTTTTTTGAAATACATATTGACTGAAATTTTGACCAAACTTTTGCCCATTTTCAAAGTCGTAAATCTTATCACAACGTAATAAGTTGGGTAAATTACGGACGATAAGCTGCGAGAAAGCAATAAATCATGGAATTTTACAAACTTATCGGAAACATTTTAAATTTTGAACGATTTTTTTTTTTCAACACCCACAGACCAATATTATATTTTTAGATAGCTGCACACTGCACAGTACGTCTAAAAAGTCCTAATCCATCGAAACAATTTTTGTATCAATTTACATGTTATACGCCCCCCCGGCCCTTCCATGGATGAGATGTTACAAATTCAACGATATTTAGGTCACCTTCAATTTTCGTGACCATTACACTCTTTTTCTACGATCCATTTGTAATATTTTAGGAAAAAGTCACGTTTCATTTCTCTATGGAACAATGAAGGCGTAGCCAAGGGGTAGCAAGAGAGCAAGCACCCCTTCCCCTTTTGGAAAAAATTTGACCCGAATAGAGATGTGCACTTTTCAGAAAAGTAATTTTAGTGAAATGAAAAGTGAAAAGTTTATTGAAAAGTGTGAAAAGTTGTGAAAAGTGTGAAATGTAAATCGTGTGAGTCTCATTTTAAAGCTCTTTGTAAAAGCTTCAAATAATTGATGTATTTTTTGCCTATCTAAAATACACAACAAAAAAAATCATATTTTTTCACCTACTTACTTGATTGAAAAGTGGCAGTTTTGAGCCTTTCTACAGCCTCTAACATTTTTGGGTTTCTCTGTTTTGAAAAAAATGTTGTGAAAAATATCAAAATGCAATTCTGTGCCCATATAAGGGTGCTTAATTGCAAAGAAGGTGGAGTGGAGAGAGAGAGAAACTTAATATTTGACTTCATCAATGAGGTCAGTGTTCTTTGATGGGTAAATTGATTGGTCACGTGAAAACTGAAAAGTGAAATGAAAAGTATTAGGAACTTTTCTTTTCATCTTTTCATTGAAAGAAAAGTACTTTTCACTTTTCAGACTGCACATCTCTAGACCCGAAACAACAAAAATAAGCTTTTTTCATCGCCTTTCCGGACAATTTTTTTCAAAAAATTCAAGTTTTCATTTCTTATTTTTTTCGAATGGTTATCCACAAAAATGGGTTTATTTTCAAAATATTTTTTTTTTAATGATGAAAAAACACAAAAGAACTCAAAAGATTTTTTAAAAAATTCGAAAAAATCAGCAGTCAACCAAGATGAAAAATGGTACACAATTTTTTGATTTTTTTATCGCCCCCCCCCACCCTGAAAAATTATAAAAAAGAAGGTAGCAAACATAAAATGTGAAAAAACCAAACTCCATTCTTAAAGGGTTGCTAAGAAAGTATACATCAATTTTCCATTCGGACCAAAAATCACTACCTTGTCACTACCTCTCGAAAAAAATCACTATACCTTCCACAATATTTTATCCCCCCCCCCCCCATCAATTTTTTAATTAAATTTTTTTAAAATTTTATTGGTTTGGACTTTATAGGTTGTTACAATTTCTCATTATGCAAAATACGTATTAAAAAATGCAAAATGAACGAAGAGGAATTAAAAAAAATTGTTAGCAGTGATTTTTATGTTTTTTATGCGTGGAAAATCGAATTTTCAACTTCTTTTCATTGTTCATTACCTACTTTTCAAGCAAAATTGCTGAAAATCACCTTTTTTTCACCAAGTGATTTTACTACCAACTTTCAAAATCACTGCCTTTTCACTACTTTCACTACTTTCACTACCTACTTTTACTTCCTGTAGACACCCCGATTGAATCTGCTTAGAAAGTTATTTTCTTTTTCAAGGTGTCCAATGGCACCGACACATTTATCATCATTTTTGAAACTGGTCAAAATTTTTCAATTTTCAAACCACACCGAAAAAAATGAAAAAAGTTGGATTTGAAAAAAAAAACAAATCATCAGGTTTTTTACCTCTCAATTCATTCCCACGCCCCCCCCCCTCCCCCAAGAAAAATCCCAAATTTCAACAAAATCTGTATATAGGTACGTAATTTCTTGGCTGACATTTTTCTATTTTCAAATAAAGCTCAGAAAAATGAATATTTTATAGAAAAAAGTGGAATATCAACGGAAAATTTCAAAACTTGATAACAGAACTGGAAAAAATGAAGACTTCTCAAAGTAAGTAAATCTTTTTAAATGCCTTAATTTGGGAAAGAGAAGAAGGGGAGTAGGCTAAGAATTTATTCAAATGAAAATTACTGCACTTTTAAAGAGAGCTAAAAAAATATTTAAAAAAATTATGAAAAAAATATAAATGAAAAATTCATACATTTGGTTCCAAAAAAATGGAAAAATTGAGAAATTTTTGCAATTTTGGCAGAAAGTTGTAATTTTTTTGAAATCTCCCCCCCTCCCAAAAACAAAAGTTCAATGAAAGAAGGATCAAAAACAGAACAAAAGCAGAAAGGCAAGATAATCAGTTCTATTTTGATATCCTATATAAATCATGAAAAAATACACATTACACATATTTCATCAGTGTTGCCAATCAACGCAAAATTAACTGTTTTTTTTTTCAAAAAAATGAACAGTTTCGACAATTTTTTCAAAAATTTAACATTTCACAAGTTTTGAAGTGTTTTAAACTTTTAACCATTTTTTTTTCAATTTTAACTAAATTCACTACTTTCAGTACAGGTACCTAACAACCTACCCATTTTGAAAATCACTTTTTCACTCCTCTCACCACCTCTTAGATACCTTTCCAATTCCACGTTTTAGTACCTATAGTCCAATGTTCAAGATTTTCGAGAGTTTTTCCCTCTTCAAGATTCATTTTCAACCTCTCTCGACCGTAATCTTGTATAGTTTCATTCACATGAAAAGCTTTTAAAAAAATCAACATCAACTACTCGTAATAAAAATCATCAATCAAAGGTGCATTGCCACCGAGATTAAAAAATTGTAGAATACCCTTCCATAAATCATAAAAGAGTTCACCTAATACTTATTTTTATGAATACAAAATTCTACACCTTTCGTGGCGAAAATTCGAACTCACCTGAAACAGAAACAAAAAATAACGTGGATTAGTTCAATAGTTGGTTTCAATCAATTTGGTCATCATTTTTGAAAATTGGTATTTCAAAATTATCATCTTGGAGTGAGCTCAAATTTGACTCTCTGAAAAGAGCACATCATCGATACTTCAATTTCTCATAAAATGAGTAAATTTTGGGATAAAACTATTCTCGAGTTGGTCTGTAACTTCCAGCAGAAGTTGATTTTTTCCAAGTGAATTGAAATTTGCTCCAAAGGGTGTTCTAATCAACTTCGACTGGTAGGGGTAACATGCCTTTTTAGTGGGCCAAATTTTAGCTTGATCAAGTTGAAGGGTTTGTAAATACTTCAGCACAAAATTATCAACATTTTTGATCCTCCAAAGTATTAATATTTCCAAAAAACCGCACAGGGGCACACTAAATGCTCGCATTGAAACAACAATAATCCACTTTACATATCATAAAATCTATAAGCTTTCGTCTTCTTGAAGAAATTTCACTTCTCCTCATTCCTCACCTTATGCATTCCTCTCGACTGAAACATGTACGTACGTCTCTTAGCCGAAGGCCACAGCCACAGGAAAATGCACCCATGTTAATTCGGTGTTTGGCCACCGGGTATTAGTACAACCACGCAATCTAATTGGATCGCGTCGTCGTCTTCTCTCTATGCGTAGCACGACGCGATCTTCTAGTCGTGGTCGTGGTCGCCGCCGCGCCGATTTAATATTCAAAGCCAGTTCTGGTCTGTACCATTGAAGCTCATGTACCGGTGATTTTCTTTTTAGAGGTCGTCCCAGAGAGAGAGACTGAAATTCACTTCGAAAAAAAAAAGGCAAGAAGAAAAGAAAAAAAACAAACACGCCGCGCCGCTTATGTAAAAAACGACTTTTATCGCGCGTTAAACACGCAACAACTTGTGCTGGAATACGAAAACGCGCGGCCATCTGTCGTCGAATCTAGTTTTTTTTCTCTCTCTTCTCGAACCTCTTCTAGTCTTGGTTTTGTTTCGTTTTTTTTTTTTCAACGAGTAATAGATTTTAATGAATTCTGACCAAATTTGGTAGCAATACGGCGGCGAGATGAGGGGGGAGGGGTAGCCAGATCTGTGCCGGCTTGCCGGGTCTTGGCCGAGAACAACATCGTAAACTATTAGCTGACTTGTCACCGAGACTCTTCGATGCGTTTAAATTATTTCACTCGGAGAAGCCTACCGGTCGTCTCAGCGCCGCCACAACCAACCGGTTACCCATTGTCCTTCTGTACTAATATATATCGGTATATGTACTTAAGAACAAGTACTGCATCACGTACCTCTATACCTATCGGAACAAAACTCGTACATACGTAAGCATTGTTTATGCAAATGATCGAGCCTTTTTGCTCAAGACGATAGACGCTCGTCTGAGGTCTCAGTACTGGTTACAAGAAGTGAAAAGTATAGGAAATCTATTGGTCACATTCACTATCAGTTACCTGCAGGAATAATTGCACCCCCATCCCCACCAATCATCTGAGACAACTTTTTTCTTGAAAAGGACACCCTAAGGAACATTTTAGAGCAAACTTGCCAAAAAAAAGTTGATCTTTCCAATAAAATGGCGGCCATTTTGATTGACAGGTCAGCCGAGATCGCAAATTTCGCTTTCCAACATAGGACTCGCACGAAATTTTTTGCACCCGACAAAGTTAGATCGAAAGAGCATGCAAAAATTCATCACCAGCCAGAATTTCAAACGCTAAAGCGCATTTTTCGATTTTCGGTGAATTTTTGGAAATTAAATGGTCGAAAATGAGAAAAAAAATCAAAATTTTACCAAATTGACCAAGAAAAATGAAATTTGGGATATACCCTATTTTCGACATGCCAAATTGATTGGGAACGGTTTCAACCCGTTTTGAGCAGTTCTAGAGCCTCCAGCAGATTTTTGAAACTCAAAATTCCCACAAAATTCCATCAAATTGGAGTTTTAAAGCTGAAATTTATTCTAAAAACCAATTTCAACACGCTACGAAGTACTGCAGGTGAATTTCAAGTCGTTTTCGAGCCTCCAGCGACGTTTTGAAAACCCCTGAAGCCTCCAGCAGATTTTTGAAACTTTGAATTTTCACAAAATTTTATCAAATGGAGATGGAAAGCTGAAATTTACTCTACACTCCAATTTTAACACCCTCTGCATGAAGACAACTTCAGGTGAGTTCAAGTCATTTTAGAGCCTCCAGCGACTTTTTTGAAAATTACTGGAGCCTCCAGTAGATTTTTGAAACTTGAAATTCCCGCAACATTAATTTATCAAATATGGAGTTGGCAAGCTGAAATATCTGCTGGAGGCTCCAGTAGCTACCAAAAAGTCACTGGGGGCTCCAAAATGACTCAAAATCCATCTGCAATTGACTTCATAACGTGTTTAAGTTGGACTGAAGCGCAAATTTCAGGAAATTTCAAGGTTCAAAAAATCTGCTGGAAACTCCAGCGAACTGCTCCAAACAGTTTGAAATCCTTTCCAATTGATTTAGCAGGTCGAAAATAGGGCACACCTCAAAGTTCAACTTTCTAGATCAATTTGTTATCATTTCGATTTTTTTCTCATGTTTGGCCTTTTGATTTTCAAAAATTCACCAAAAATCGAAAAATTCACTTAAGCACTCGAAATTTAGCCTGGTGATGAATTTTTGCATGCTCTTTCGGTATAGCGTTGTCCAATACAAAAATTTCATGGGAGCCCTATGTTGGAAAGCAAAATCTGCGATTTCAGCTGATCTGTCAATGAAAGTGGACGCCATTTTGTTAGTAAAACCAACTTTTTTTTTGGCAAGTTCCGCAAGTTAGTTCTAAAATCTTCCTTAGGGTGTTCTTCTTCAAGAAAAAAGTTGTTTCAGAGAATCGGGGAGGGGGTGCAATTATTCCTATTGTCATTTGCTGGGCTATCAGCAGAGCATTAAGAGACCCATATAGTCGAGGAGCCCGCATAAGGATCTATTGCATCCCCCCCGTCGATCCTCCGGGACAACTTTTTTCTCAAAGAGGGAGTCCCAAGGAACATTTCTGGACCTTGTCCTCAAAAACAAAGTGGCCATACTTACAAAATGGCGGTCATTTTGATTGACAGGTCAGCCGAAATCACAGATTTTGCGTTCCAACATAGGACTTGTACGAAATTTTTTAAACCGTACAAAGGTTAATCGAAAGATCAGGCAAAAATTCTTCACCTGTCAAAATTCAAAGTGCTAAAGTGCTTTTTTCGATTTTTGGTGAATTTTAAAAAATCAAATTTAGGCCAAAAATGAGGGGAAAAAATCAAAATTTTATCAAATTCACCAAGAATGCTGAAATTTGGGATATACCCTATTTTCGACATGCCACATCAATTGGAAACTGTTTCAAACCGTTTTGAGCAGTTCTTGAGCCTCCAGCAGATTTTTGGAACTCGAAATTCCCATAAAATTTCATCAAAATGGAGTTGGATAGCCGAAATTTACTCTGCAAACTAATTTCAATACGCTACGAAGTCAACTGCAGGGGGATTTCTAGTCGTTTTGGAGCCTCCAGCGAGTTTTTGAAAATTACTGCAGCCTCCAGTAGATTTTTGAAACTTGAAATTTCCCCAAAATTTCATTAAACGGAGATAGAAAGTCGAAATTCATTCTGCAAACTAATTTCAATACTCTACGAAGTCGACTGCTGGTGGATTTCGAGCCTCCAGCGACTTTTTGAAAGGTCGTATGGCGTTTTTTGGAAAATTGAAATTTCCAAAAAGTAGCTGGAAGCCTCAAAACCATTTGAAACCACCATGTAGTCGACTTCATATCGTATTGAAATTAGTTTGCGAAGTAAATTTTAGCTTGCCAACTCCATTTGGTGTAATGTTGAGGGAATTTCAACTTCCAAAAATCCACTAGAGGCTCCAGTAATTTTCAAAAAGTCGCTTGGGGCTCCAAAATGACAATTTTGTGAAAATTTAAAGTTTCAGAAATCTGCTGGAGGCTTCAGTAATTTTCAAAAAGTCGCTGGAGCCTCCAAAACGACTTGAAATTTCCCTGCAGTACTTCGCAGGGCTTTGAAATTAGTTTGCAGAATAAATTTCAGCTTTCCAGCTCCATTTTGATGAAATTTTGTGGAAATTTCGAGTTCCAGAAATCTGCTGGAGGCTCAAGAACTGCTCAAAACGGTTTGAAACAGTTTCCAATCGATGTGGCATGTCGAAAATACGGTATATCCCAAACTTCATCTTTCTTGGTGAATTTGGTAAAATTTTGATTTTTCCCCTCATTTTTGGCCTAAATTTGATTTTCGAAAATTCACCAAAAATCGAAAAAAGTACTTTAGCACTTGGAATTTTGACAGGTGATAAATTTTTGCCTGATCTTTCCATTTACTTTTGCACGGTTTAAAAAATTTCGTGCCAGTCCTATGATAGAACGCAAAATCTGCGATTTCGGCTGACCTGACAATCAAAATGGCCGCCATTTCGTAAGTAGGGCCACTTTTTTTTTGAGGACAAGGTGTAGAAATGTTCCCTAGGACTCCCTCTTTAAGAAAAAAGTTGTCCCGGAGGATCGACGGGGTGGTGCAATATGTCATCAATTTAACCCAAAAATTATAATATTATTCATAAATTGTTGAAAAAATTGAATTTCAACAAAAATTTGGATTTGAGGACCAACTACAATACCATAGCTCAAAATACTAATAGTGTTCAGCAAATACGAGGAGGGCAAAATTAACCAAAATATCGAAAAACGGGCACAAAAGGTGCCACAGATGTATCTATCAAAGGTTTCAATCTTTTAACCATATTTGACACCTCTCCAGAGTTGAAAAAGACGTTTTTTGAATCATTATTCGAGTTTTTCAACCTATATAACAGCCCACATCGATGGTTTTTTTGAATGCGGGCGGGGGAGAGGGAGCCAATAAGACGTATTTTGAATAAAATTGAAGAGCCCAAGGTCACAGGTACAAAACGATGTTGGCAAGAAATTGACCCAAATGTACATTGTGTAGTGAGTAAGTACTTGTTGGTCAGATTATAATACCCAGCTTTGGCACGAAACAGCAAAGTACGATACAAGGTATTACGTCACCGAGAGAAGAAGATTTTTCGCGCGATGCGATATTGTCTGCTGCGGCGATGGAATGGAATATCTTGGCGGCGGCTTTGGTCAAACGATAAAGGTGTGAGTGCAGGGTACGCGCGTGAAAATTGTACGACTGTACGTAAGATACGGTGTATCGCGGACGAGCTAACCTTGGTCCGAAAACGATGATCGAGAGAGATAAACCAGCTCTTCGTACTCGTATTATAGACGTATCACGACGCGATAGTCTCGCTGAGCGAAATGAAGAAGTAGCCAATACCCTGCACCGCGCCGCCGCGCCTCTAGTAATTATTTCGTATCGTGTAGAAAACCACGTTGTTGTATCGAGAATCATTGGTATTGGTATTACTCAATTTATACTTGAATCAGCGCGTGCAAATAAATTACCTACTATATACGTTAAGAGATGCGATGAAGCGAGCGCGGATCCACATAGGTTAGGTATTATAGAGAAACACGAAGAGAGACAGAAGAAAAAAAAGGTAAGGCTTAAGGTCTTACTGGTTTCAAGGCATCAGGTACATCAACTTCTACATTTACCTACAAATGAATAAGCAATGCATCATCGCACACAAATCGAATACTTATACCGGACTCGGTTGGTAGATGGCTGGAAACGACTCTTCGAGAATCCAGAGCCAGACCAGAAGCCGTACCCTAAATTCTCTTCTGCTCGATGGTGGTCAAAATGCACATCGAGCATGCTGATGGTTTTACGCAACGAACCGCGATTTTTGGGCTCGTATAGCATATTTTACGACATAACCACGAATTGTTTTTTCAAAAAGCTTCATCCTAACGAAGGTGGCTACCGGCATCGGAAATATCGATTTTCTCTCGACGACCACGCTTCTTCTTCATCTTCTTATGGCGAGTAAAACGTCACTCAAAAATTTACCAGTCACGAATTTTTACTGCGGTGTGTTATGACAAGTGCACGGACCAGAATGTGTGTGGTCCTCCTACCGGGCTTGGGTATATTTTTTTCATCTTTTTCAGGGTCGCCATATAACAATGTTCAATGTTGGACCGTAAAGGGGCGCCGTGTATGTCGGGTGGGCAGGGCGCAGGAAAAAGACTTATGAAGTATATGTACTCGTACAATGCTCGCCAGAATAGAATGCTGCTGGATAAGAAATAGTACCTAGGCAGAGGCAGACGGACTTGTACACCTAGCATTTAATATACAAAAATGCGGTAGTTTAAGTACATATTTATGGGCGTAGTGAAGTAGCGAATGAGTTTGGTGAGTGCTTTTTGGTCGAATTTTGTCTGAAGACAAGTTCTATTGAAGAGAGAGTCGATTTGAAGATGGAAGAAGAAGCCAGAGAGGGAGAGAGTGAGCCAAAACTTGGGTCATAATTTTTGAGAACAATCACAGCCACCTATTAAAATAGGTTAAAATTTCGCGAGGAAATCAATTATTTCCACGAAAATGTTTATTGAGCATTCGTGAAAAATTTTGAGTCCAAAATTGGGTCATGATTTTGGGAATTTTTGAAAAAGCGTACTTCAATCGATCAAAATAGGTTAAAATTTTGCGAGAAAATCAAACATTTTCACGAAATAGTCGGGGAGCCCACTTAAGGATAAATTGCACCCCCCCGTCGATCCTCCGGGACAACTTTTTTCTTAAAGGGGGAGTCCTAAGGAACATTTCTAGCCCTTGTACTCAAAAAAAAAAAGAGGCCCTACTTACAAAATGGCGGCCATTTTGATTGGCAGGTCAGCCGAAATCGCAGATTTTGCGTTCCAACATAGGACTTGCACAACATTTTTCAAACTGTACAAAGGTAGATCGAAAGATCAAGCAAAAATTTATCACCTGTCAAAATTTCAAGTGCTAAAGTGCGTTTTTCGATTTTTGGTGAATTTTTGAAAATCAAATTTTGACCAAAAATGAGGGGAAAAAATCAAAATTTTACCAAATTGGCCAAGAAAGCTGAAATTTGGGATACACCCTATTTTCGACATGCCAAATCGATTGGAAACTGTTTCAAACCGTTTTGAGCAGTTCTGGAGCCTCCAATGAATTTTTGAAACTCGAAATTCCCACAAAATTTCACCAAAATGGAGTTGGAAAGCTGAAATTTATTCTGCAACTAATTTCACTACGCTACGAAGTCAACTGCAGGGGGATTTCAAGTCGTTTTGGAGCATTCAGCGATTTTTTGAAAATTACTGGAGCCTCCAGTAGATTTTTGAAACTTTAAATTTCCTAAAAATTCCATTAAACGGAGATGGAAAGTCAAAATTCATTCTGCAAACTAATTTTAATACGCTACGAAGTCGTCTGCAGGTGGATTTCAACTTCAAGTCGTTTTGAACCCTCCAGCCACTTTTTGAGAGGTCGTATGGTGTTTTTTGGAAAATTGAAATTTCCAATAAGTTGCTGGAAGCTTCAAAACCGTTTAAAACTATTTGAAACCACCATGTGGTCGACTTCATCTTATTGAAATTAGTTTGCGAAGTAAATTTCAGCTTGCCAACTCCATTTGGTAAGATGTTGCAGGAATTTCAAGTTTTAAAAATCTACTGGAGGCTCCAGTAATTTTCAAAAAGTCGCTGGAGGCTCCAAAATTATTTGAACCCACCTGAAGTCGTCTTCAGAGGGTGTTAAAATTGGAGTGTAGAGTATATATTTCATCTTTCCATCTCCATTTGATGAAATTTTACAAAATTTCAAGTTTCAAAAATCTACTGGAGGCTCCAGTAATTTTCAAAAAATCGTTGGAGGCTCCAAAACGACTTGAAATCCCCCTGCAGTTGACTTCGTAGCGTATTGAAATTAGTTGCAGAATAAATTTCAGCTTTCCAACTCCATTTTGGTGAAATTTTGTGGGAATTTCGAGTTTCAAAAATTCATTGGAGGCTCCAGAACTGCTCAAAACGGTTTGAAACAGTTTCCAATCGATTTGGCATCTCGAAAATAGGGTGTATCCCAAATTTCAGCTTTCTTGGTCAATTTGGTAAAATTTTGATTTTTTCCCTCATTTTTGACCTTAATTTGATTTTCAAAAATTCACCAAAAATCGAAAAACGCACTTTAGCACTTGAAATTTTGACAGGTGATAAATTTTTGCTTGATCTTTCGATCTACCTTTGTACAGTTTGAAAAATGTTGTGCAAGCCCTATGTTGGAACGCAAAATCTACGATTTCGGCTGACCTGCCAATCAAAATGGCCGCCATTTTGTAAGTAGGGCCACTTTTTTTTTTTGAGTACAAGGACTAGAAATGTTTCTTAGGACTCCCCCTTTAAGAAAAAAGTTGTCCCGGAGGATCGACGGGGGGGGGGGTGCAATTTATCCTTAAGTGGGCTCCCCGACTAAAAATAGGTCATGAAAAAGTCATGATTTTTTGCCTGCGAGATTTGTTAGACACCCTCGGGCCTTTGCAATGAAAAAACCGAAAAAAAACAGGTCCCTTAAAAAAATAACTTTTTTCACCCTGGAACTGGAATTGTTTTCCAAAGTGATCATTGGAGAGGGGGAGGGGGGCTCGCATACTGAAAAAAATGTCGTCACAAAATCGCCCTTAATCTTGATAAATGAGGTGAAATGAACTTTACTCGACCCTTGCCCTAATCTTAATTTGAATTAAATCGAGGTACAACGTAGTATTTGAAAAAAGTAGAATAATTAGCATTAATTTCAAATATGTAGTTAGGGGTTGCAGGAAATTTTGAGTACAGCTCGAAATGACAAGTAATACCGTGTGACATATCGTTGGTAGGGTATTCAGGGGTGCTGAGTTCGAATATCAACTTGGTTTTGTGATCAGACCCTCTCATCCCCTGCCATAGATATACCAATTTGGCCCAAAGGTCAAAGAAAACGATAATGACGTGTACCATATCTATTGTCAGATTTCTAGGAATGCTGACTCCGGATATCAACTCCATTTTTAGATCTAGCCCTCTCAATCCCTGTCATTGCACACACCCCAATTTAATTCAGAGGTCAAAGAAAACGATAATTCGTTCGACAAATTGTTTTTTTTTAGGTTTTTTATTGTTAGTCTTTTGAAAAATTAGCATTTCATTCATTTTCTGAACAGTTTGCTGCAGTGTTGATTTTTTCTTAGATAGAAAATGGCTGAGTGGGGTCCTAAAAATGTCGTATGAATTGGCAAGTTTTTAATATTCCTTCTCCAGCACTCTTCAAGTCTTTTATGCCCCCAAATGAATCAAAGGTTCACGTATTAGACAGATTTTTGTGTTTTTCAAAAATTTTAAGGCACGCAGCATTCCCAGAAGTACCTCCTCGCTCTTGTAACCATACGGAAGTCTTTCATAGTACGCAATGCGATTATAGCACCACATAGATGAATTTCCACAAGGTTACGAATCGTATAGGATTTTTTGTCGCGGTTTCAAAGTAGTTTAAACTGCGTAATTGAATTGATTGAGCGGAATTCGTGGAAACCACGTAATATAATCTTTGGACTGGACGTTGTTAGTTCGAGTTCGAATCATACACAATGCATGGGTCGCCTTCTCTATACACATATTCGCGCTAAACTGTAATCCTAAGATGACATCATCTTTATACATACACACGTACCTACAGCTCGGCTAACGACAAACGTATTCGGCGTTTATTGAGCGCCGCCGTCGCCGCCACAGAATAAAGAGAAAACAAGGGTGCAATTTGGACCGCCTGCGCCGGACCTTTTTTTCGCATCGTTTACGAATACGACGAAACACTGCGATCGAGCCAATTGTTCGCGCACGACCGCGATTCTGCGATCCTTTAGCGGAGCACGGTAGGCGGCCCTGGCCAATTTTAAATTAGGCGCGCGCCCTGCGGACCGTAGTTAACGAAGATGGATTCGATATCATTCGTGTGTCATCCGACGATGCGAGCCCCGAAATACCGTATCCGCCCATTCGTATTTTCAATTATCTTTTCACGCAGCGTGAAAACGAGACGAGAAAAGACAATTGGTCCGGCATGGCATCATCGTGTCCATCGTGCATGTCTGCAATCTCTGGACACGACTGACGCTGACGGTGAAATGTGAAATGGGCGGTGCAGCACGACGTACGAGTAGTGATTTTTTTCGTATTCGCAGCGGTGTGTTAAGCTGATGGGTCATTTCACGTGATTCGTATCATTTTTGGCTTCGGGTTTGCGAATTTTGCTGAAGAAATTTGCAGATATTATGCCTTCTCATACTCGTATAGGTGTAAGAACCCAACCACTTGTTATTTTTCGATTATTTTTTTCAAATATTACCCTGTATCTCGATTTAATGCAGATTAGGGTTGGGGCAAAGGTCCAGTAAAGTTCATTTTACTGCATTTATCGAGATTATGGGCAATTCATTGCAAGAGTTACAACTCAAAGTGGACAAATTTGAAATTCCCCTGAAATAGGATCACCCCCCTCCCACTCTGTGTGTAGGGGGAGAACGAGGTTGGTTGATTTTTTTTTTTCATTCTACATACCAATTAGGAGTAATGTGCGGAAGAATGTTAAAGTCTAGAGGGTTTCCTAGCGGAGGCATTGAATAAGACTCTCGAACCCCCCCCCCCCGGAATATTTCTCCTCTCTTTTTTCAGGTTCGAGTACTTAAATGCGAGTTGTACGAGTACAACTATTTTTTTTTAATTTTTCGTTCAATTTCGCAAAAATAAGTCATACTGACAAGAAAAAACTGGAAAGTTTTTCAATTGGGGGGGGGAGGTTTGAAAATTTTAATTTTGAAAATTAAAGCAAACAGACCCGAGGGAACCGAGAGCAAAAGCTTGTTTTGCGAAGTAAAAACATGATGTTTTTTCAGGTGAAAAGTACGTTTTTTGCCTTAAACAAAATTTGAATTATGAATTTTTTTAAAAGTTCAATTTGAAAAAAAACACAGAAGCCCAAGCGAAGCAAAAACGAACGCTTTCAAAAATTGGTATTTTCCATGATGAGTCAATTTTTTTGTTTTCATCAATTTTAGAATTTTAATTTATTCAAGTGATTAAAAATTTCAATTTTGAAAAGGTATTTTTATTATAAACATGGGGCCTCTTGGTGTTTTGGGGCCCCAGACGATCGTCATTCAACATCATCG
The DNA here is from genome assembly GCF_950023065.1 of Planococcus citri. NCBI lineage: Eukaryota > Metazoa > Arthropoda > Insecta > Hemiptera > Pseudococcidae > Planococcus > Planococcus citri. Next base: position 18,900,526 of record NC_088679.1, on the reverse strand, counting down.
CTCATTCAGCCCTGGACTTTTTCACTAGCTTTGCTGGGGTCTATTTGCTTTTCATTTTCAAAAATTAAAATTTTTAAAAATCCATCACTCAAATTCTAAAAAAATTTGAAGTCAAAACACTCAAAAAAGTAAACAAATTGTTAAAAAAAACATCAATTTTTTACCTCTCAAAATACTAGAGGAGAAGGTACAATTATGGACCCAGGTACAAATATGGACCCCCGACCCCCCCCCATGGTTTAGTGCACAACCACTAGCGCTACGGTCATGCTGGGTACTAAAAATTATACTAGTAGTAGTATCGATGATCCATGTACTTATTTCGGATCCATGCAAACTTGAGTGTCTGTCATCAGCAATTGTTTTTTTTGGCATTATTTTTTTGCCAATGGAAAATTTTACAAGTTTTTCATTCAGTAATTCATCAACTTCAAATAAAGTTTGGAAAAAAAATGATTAGCGAAGTAAGTAGCTTACAATGTGTACTTTCAAAATATACTTTCATATTTGTCTGTACTTCAACTGATTTTCATAATTTTTTTCATTTTTCATAGACTGAGCCGATTTTTTGCATGGGTATAAATATGGACCCCTAAATTTTTTTACCTAATTTTGATTCAATATTTTTTAGAATGTCGAGAAAAGTGTTATTAACAAAGAAGACAAGTACAAAGTGTCGAAAATAGAACCATGATTTTTTCATTTTTCATAAACTTGGCCAATTTTTTGCATGGGTATAAATATGGACCCCTAAAGTTTTTTCATCCAATTTTGATTCAATGGTTTTTAGAATACCGAGAAAAGTTTTATTAATAAAGAAGACAAGTCCAAAGCATCGAAAAACATCTTTAAATAACTTTTTGTTCAATTTTCTGAAATTTTTATTCATTTTTTGAGGGGGGTCCATATTTGTACCCGAGTCCATATTTGTACCATTTTATGTCACTTTTCTAAATTTCAAACTTCTCCGTGAGTTTTCAACAAAAAAAATAATTTTTTTTACACAATATACCTACTAGAGTCTTTGGCCTTTCGAATGATATACTCGAAAAAAAAATTTGATAATTTTTTCTACCCTTTAAAGCCAAAAAGCTAGAGGGGGTCCATATTTGTACCTTCTCCTCTAATTTTCGAAAGCTTTTGCCCTCACTTCGCTTAAGTCAATTTCTATCTCTTTCATAAGCTAAAAAAAATCTACATTTGAAACTTCCATCAAGGAGGAGTCCTGATAAGGCCATTTTTCTGGGCCCGGACAGTTATCAACTCAATCACTCTGAAAATGTTGTAATAAATGTCTCAAATGCGAATTCGTGGTTAATTAACCCAAAATTACCATATTTTGGGCTCCAGGGGTTCCTAAAGTTGTGAATAAAAAAATAACTTTGGGAACCATTGAGTATTATTTTCAAACTTTTATCAGTGTAAAATATCTGTTTGAACTCAATAAACGTTATGGGAGGTGTTTTTTTTATTTTCGACCCTCGGGTGCAGAAATGGGGAGATTTTGATTTTTGGAAAATTTTGGAACCAAAATTTTGAACCTACTCCTTTGAACCTCGCTAAAAAGCTATTTACAGTTTATTAGTATCTGAAAGACCTCCGTCCCACCTAATTTTGCACTCAATAAAATTTTCCGCTGGTAGTTACTCAAAAATTCAATTATCCAAATTTTCGTAATTTCGATATTTTGGGAACCCCTAGAAAACTAGAAACCAGCGATTTGTGCCAAACGTGACGTTTCGAGGTATTTGAGCTATTTTAAGTCAAATTCTGAGATTTTACTCTTCGAAAAAATGTTAAAATCACGTTTTCACGATTTCAACGAAGTAATAAAATCTCAGAATTTGGCCCAAAAATGTTAAATTTTGAAAATTACAGGTAAAATCGAATGGAAAATTATCGAGCTCTTGCTAGTGTGTTTCAAATGTAAATTCTTCAATTTATTTGAAAAAATATACATAAACGCCTTTTTTATGGATGCCTTTAAAGTTGGGGCTCTAAAAAAAAAAGGTTCAAAATTACGAATATACCTACAGGGAGATTAATTAAGCTTTTTCATCTAGATAATTGAATATATACCTCAAAACGTTATGTTTGGCGCAAATCACAGGTTTTTATTTTCCCAGGGGTTCCCAAAATATCGAAATTACGAAAATTTGGAAAATTGAATATTCGAGTACCTACCAGCGGAAAATGTTTTCAAGCTCAAAATTCAGTAGGATTGAAGTCTTCCTGGTACTAATAAACTGTGAAAAGCTTTTTAGCAGGGTTCAAAAGGGTGGGTTCAAAATGATGGTTCCAAAATTTTTCAAAAATCAAAACTTCCCTCATTTCTACCCCCGAGGATCGAGAATAGAAAAATCACCTCGCATACTGTAAAACGTTCATTGGGTTCAAAAAGATAATTATCTTATGATGAAAAAGTTTTTGAAAATAATACTCAGTGATTCCTAAAATTATTTCATCATTCGGCGAAATTGTCATTTCATCCTCGATTCATTTTGAAAACTCGTCATTTTATTCGGCAAAACCGAAAATCAATTATCCTGCAATTATAAACACCCAAAAAAAAAAAAAAAAATGCACAACCCGCATTCAAGTATCCGAAGTTGAGAAAAAACGGGAGGAGGAAGATTCTGAAGGGGGGATAAAATTTTGAGGGTCCCATTCGGTGCGTCCACCGGGGGGGGGGCAATCGACTACATCCGCGTCTGAGAATAACCCCTGAAAATATTTTGCGCCAATATTATGAATTTTTAGTGTTGTTGAAAATTTTCAAAAATTACTTTTCAAAACGTCGAACCTCCCATCTATGAGTCCACCTCTTCCCCTCCCCATCCACCGAAAAAATCGAGAATAACAAAAATTCTTCCTTTTCTAGTCCTCTACAACTTTTGTTCAAACATTTTTTGCATATCTGAAAACGTTACGACCAAAAAACTAAAATAAAGTCCCCTTTGACCCCCCCCTCCCAAGGGGGATGAGATATGCACGGATTTTAGGGAACTTCGCGATTATTGAAATACATACTTTAATGTACCTTCATTCAAAATTTCCCATTCCCTCGAATTTTTTTTGGGTTCACACCTAAAAAACCTGTAGGTACTACATTTCAAAAACCACCCCTCCAATAAACATCATCGATATCGTTCTTTCATTGCATCTTGATTATATTCTGCTTCATCAAAGGGTAAACTCTCAGGTATCGATTCAAACACTATGCTCGCTCATTCCGATACCGATGCACATCTTCAAGAACGTCCATTTGATACATTGTTTGAATAAGAAAGCATATACATCATTTTTATATCGTTTAAATCTAACGAGCATATCATTCTCAATCATCATGCACCGTCTTGTTTTCCGAATTGAAAAATAAGTCCATCCGATCTCGTACCAATAAGCACTAAAGGAGGTAACGGGCTGCCATCAATTATAGATTCAATACCTGGACCCTTTTTGAAAATTGAGCAAATTTAGTAAAAAAAAAGAAAAAAAAGAAATGGGAATCGAGGGAGAGAAAATAACCTACTGGGGCGTCTCATAATACATAATATTTCTATAGGTCGATTATGATAGCGCGTAACTAAATCAGATGTGTATAAGTAGGTATGGGATCGAGGATGGATCGATCCCATTATACTCGTACACTTTCTGTTGTACGTATATTTATAGGTACATATGATTCCTGAAAATGAAAACCTTTTACCTGTTATCAGTTCGTACACCTGTACAGTTTTGACCCTTTTAAAAATGAGCATAGTTTTCTATTGCTATAAAATTTATAATTACATAGGTTTTTAAAATGGGGGATGATGATTTTTAACCGGTTCCAATATATGTAGGCTTAAGCGTCGAGTGTGTTGTTTTTCGTGAACGAGCGACGATGTTTTTTTCTATGTCTTTTGGTTTTTAAAACCCCTCGCTGGCTCGATAAGATTTTAAATCTGCGTACAAAACATATAAAAGCTTTTTAGCGCAGTGATTTTTATAAACCGACCGAGGTGGTCCTTTGTTTCGCGTCATGGCACCGTTGTTAATTTTTAATTGAGTAATGTATCGATGATAGCGAAAGTATACACTTGTATTGTTTAAAAGCCAGATATAGGTTTGGTCCTGGTCATCCTCATCCTACATTATAAGGATACAAGTGCCTACACAAGCGCAGGTGCATTGTGAAAAGTCTTCAGACCTTTTTAGGCTTTGATTCTTTTTTCATTTCGTATGCGATTTCGAGTCGTCGTCATCATCGTCGCGCCTTATTTCTATATAGTCGAGTCTCTGAGGATAATTAAGTGACCCTAAGCGAGGTAAAATTTTGAAATCAGTGACGCGTCATTTAGTGCCATTCTTTTCTCCATCCTTTTATCGTATATATTTGTCTTGAGAAAAAAATACTTTTATATGTATGAGAATGATGAAACATCTTTTAGATTAAAAATGATGCTGACATGTCATTCATCCATGCGCGTATATAACAACTATTATTGAACAAAACATTATAGCTAAGTTAGTATATCTGTCGCGTTATATGTATTAAAAGAAAACCCAAACCACACACTCTTCTACGAGTATATGGCTGTTGTGTGTTCCTTATCCTTATACGAAGAAGATCTCTCGCCATGTCTCACATATACTAAACTAGTTAAAGGTTCTTTCACACGCGATTTATAATTTACCGTCTAAAACAAATAAACAAGATTGGATGAGTTGTCTCTTTTCAGTTCTTCTTCTTGTTATACGCTTCGCGCATTAATAATACACGTATAAGTAATGGAAATAACATCTGCTTCCATGCGTTCCATGTCTCTCTCTTCGGTATAGATATATTTATATTGCTTTATAGTATGTCATAAACTATCCTCATTTTTGTATCTTTTCGTCGTGCTCGTACTGCGCTGCAGTATATCCGAAAAATCCTATAGGCACAGGAGCATTTTTCATTCGAAGATGATATGTTTATATGCTATAGTGAATCGTTTCGATTAATCGGAAGGGAAGGGGGTAGGGAGGCGAACGATTCACGGGGCACGCTTGTTTGAATATTAAAAACGACCGATATTAAGTACATACGTACGATTTAATGAATGAGCTTGAACAGATGATTCAAGTTTTTCTAGTCTTATAAGTATTCATATAGTAGAACATTCAAATTTCAAAACAAACATTTAGGTCGAGAGGAAAAGCATTCTAAAAATATCATTACTCAATTTTCCAGGGGCTAATTAATTTTTTTCAAATTATTATTTTCTTATCATTTTGGAAAAATAATTGATGAGCATTTATTTCGGAGAGTAGTATACATTGAAAATACTTTGCAGAGATTTTGATATCCCTCAGCCTTTATTCAGCAATAAAAAAATAGATTTTAACACTTTTTTTCAACGATTCTCATTTTCGTGTAACTGCTACCTACTGAAGCCTCTCTCAATGATCTACAGAGCTGGCAAGGGAACCTCGCGAATGTGCAGCAGCCGATTTGACCTAATTTCACTTCAAAAGTAAGAGAACCCTTGAAGCAGTCCACCACAAAATTTATATAGCTAGCCAAATGCAAAATTACTGGTCTGTCCTACAGAGCTTCAAAAGGTCTCAAAATTTCAATTTTTGGTCGATCTACCAATTAAAAAAAAATAAAACATGAGCTTAACATAATAAAATAGTTATTCCCAAGACATATCAAGTGTCAGAAAGTCATAAAGGCCATGGGGTACTTTTTGGATCCCTTATTTTCAAAAACTTGTCCAGAAATGGTCGAAAAATGGCATCGTACAACTTTGGAAATCGTGTTTTCTAATCAAAAGTAGAGTTTCCTCAAGTTTGGACGTAATTTTGAATTCATGCACCTGAAAATGTGTAAAACAATTAAACTATTCATGAATCCTTTGATAGACTAATGCGAAATAATTAAACCAACTACCAAATTCCTTGGACTTACTTTTGATAAAAAACTTACTTGGACGCCTCATTTTCTCAACATAAAAGCTCAACTTAACAAACGTCTAAATTTACTAAAAATTGTTAAAAATCCAAAGTATAACCCATCACGCCAACTATTACTTCACTTGTACAAAGCTCTGATACGTAGTAAAATTGAATATGGAAGTCCATGCTTTACAAACCTGTCAAATAAAACTACTAACATTCTCAAAACTGTTCAAAATTCCTCCTTGCGCATCTGCATAGGTGCTCCCTATTCGTCTCCAATTGATAGTATTTATTGTGAAGCTGCAGAGCTTCCTCCTGATTTTAGGAAAATTCTCATGACAAACAAATTCTTAACAACTGTTGCAAATAATCCATCTCACCATCTTCAAAGGTCACTTAATGTCTACAGCTCTCAGCATTTCCTCCATACTTCAGGTCCAATCCCAGAATTTATCAAAAATATGAACAACCTACAAATTGACCTAAAAAACCTAATACATCAACCAATACCTTATCCCCCTTGGTCTCTCAAACCTATACAGATGGAATTTTACTTAAGAAACTACCCAAAACATGATCACTCCCCATTATTAATCAAGAGTCATTACTTAGAACTGTTATCAAACTATACTGAATATAACTTATGATTCACAGATGGTTCAAAAATTTCTAATATTCATACTGGTTATGCTTACTCAATTAATGACAAAGTTCTCAGTTTCAAAATTCACAACTGTGCCTCAATTTTTACTGCTGAACTCACTGCCATAAAACATTGCCCAATAGATATAATTTCCATTCAATCAGAAAATAAAAAATTCTTAATACAAAGCGACTCACTAAGTTCACTGCTATCCATTCAAAACATTTTTTCTGACCATCCCATAGTCCAAGACATACATAAGTCCCTTCTTAACCTCCAATATTATGATCACTCAATTAGCTTCATGTATGTTCCCAGCCACATAGGTATCACTGGAAACGAAAATGTTGATAGATTAGCAAAAATAGCCGCTGCCCCCTCCCCTCTTACCTCACTCACTCCTGATGACATTAAATCTCTAATCACTCACAACACATTTACTAACTGGCAGAACTTTTGTTCACAACAAACTTCAAACAAACTCTTCCAACATAAAAAAACTACCCTCCCCTGGAAAAATCTAGGCCACCTGAACAGAAAAGAAGAAATCCTGATTACTAGACTAAGAATAGGCCACACAAAAATGACTCATAACCACTTATACCAAAAAGAACCAAAACCCTCATGCCAATTTTGCAGAAACGAACCCACATCCATCCAACACATACTTTTCAACTGTCCCCAACTAAAACAAAACAGACTTACACTACAGATAAAAGAAAACCCACCTACTATCCCTGACGAACCCTCAGAAATACAAAAATTCATCTCCCTAATAAAAAACACCAACCTCACAAACCAAGTCTAACCCCCCCCCCCCCCTACTTACGGGTGTAATAATCTTGTAATTATAAACACCCCCCCCCCCCAAAAAAAAAATTTAATGGTCGGGGGACGAAGGATTGGAAACAAAAACACCGAATAGTTCCAAATTTTTAGAAATAATGATTTTATCCAAAATATTAGAACTTTTCCATTAATTTGGTTAGGTTTAACTTCGGGGATTTTTAAAAATTTGTTCAATGGAATTTGAATCAGCTCGTGCGAAGCTTTACAAAAAATTAGTGAAGCAAAACCGAAACTGGTTAAAAACTTTAACTTAAACGAAGAAATTGAAACTAAAACTGAAACTGAAAAAAGCAAAACTGAAACTGAAACTGGAAAGAAACTGAAACTTGAATGAAGAAATTTGAAACTAGAACTGAAACTGAAACTGAAATTGAAAACTGGGACTCAAAAAAGCAGAACAGATTTTTGGTATGTACCTACTTTATTTTTTCCAATTTTCTAAAATATTACGAATTTGAAGGGTGAAAAAAATGGAACTAAAACTGTAACCAGAAAAAAACTGAAACTGAAATTGAAACTTAAACTAAAACTAAAAACTTGAAATTGAAACTAAAACTGGAATGCAAAAGTTTTGCCATCACTGTGAAAAATTCATGATTCGGGAAGTAAAAAATGTCATTCTTGATGCAAGAAGTGATTTTTATGGCCTTGATATTTTCAAAAATTCACAATATTCAACAAAAAAAAAACAAAAAAAGCATTCACTTATTTTGTATCTTTTATGACCATTTTCCAAATTTTGTACTTTTTATGTTTTTATGCAATTTTTTTTTTAAATTTGCTTGGAAAACGTTGAAAAAAGTAACCAAAAGTTTCTTGGCCTCTTTAACGAAAATAGTGTAACTTTCAGTAACCAATACATAATGAAAACAGCGTGTCTAACAAAATTTCAAAATAAAAAAGTAGGACTTGAGCAGGACTTTTAGCAGGACATTCGGCAAGTCATTTTTCGAGCAATTATGGAATTTTTAAGGGGGGGGGGGGGGAGGGTTTAAAATTCAAATTCGAGTTTTTGGCCAAATTTTTGTAAAAAATGTTTGCTTTTCTTGTCTTCAAACACCTTATGATTTTATTTTAAAAAGTAGGAAAAGTCATAAAATATAATGTTTTAATTCAATGTTTCGTTTGATTTTCTCCTTTTCAATTTTAAAAATTGATGAACATCACATCATGTTCGCTTAAAATCAAATTTAACCAGAATTCTTCAATTTTGATCGTAATTATTTCATAGTATGTACTATTTGCTTCAAAATTTTAAAATTTGAATGTTATTTTTTGTTGAAAAATAGAAAATGTAAAAAGAAAATCAAATGGGCCGGAGCAAAGCGAGATAAAAACGATAGAATTCGAATGATATTTTTTTTGTAAAATCCAAAATAAAAAAAAAGCAAACAGACCCGAGCGAAGCAACTGCAAAAAATCTCGAAAATCAGTATATTTTCGAGAGATATAAAAAACGACGATGTTTGAGTAATGAGTTACTTATAAAAAGTTCGTCATTTTGTTTCAAAATTTTGAAATTTGAATAATGATTTTTTTTTGAAAAATCCAAGATTGACAAAGTAAAGCGAACGGGCTTGAGCGAGGCGAGGGCAAAAGCTCTCAGAAATCAGTATTCCGAGAGGCATAAAAACGATGGTATTTGAATGCAAAAATTCAATCATGTTTCGAGAAGTGAAAACAAAAAGTTTTTTTATGGAGGGAGGAGTTTATTTTTCTGATTCAAACTTTGAACATTTCTTGGATTAGAACAATAAGTTTTTTATGCGAGAAAAGTCTGGAAAAAAGGGGGAAAATTGAAAGTTTTAAAAGGTTTAATTGAAAAAAAGTAGGACTTTAGTAGGACTAATAGGACTTGTTAGACACCCTGGAAAAAAGTAGCCCTATGACTTTTTGACGCTTGACATATTGAAAAATTTTGAAAAATAAACATCTAAGTGAAATTAAAATTGAAATCTGAGAGAATAATGGAAAGAAAAATTAATTATCAACGATGTTGTTCAAAAATCACAAATTTTTTGGTCAACGCTCGACCTCCTCCTCCTCCTCCTCCTCCTCCCACTTTAGGATTCAGGTCAAAGTTTCAAAAATTAACAATAGATTTTTTCTATACATTAAAATTTTCAAATCAAAACTTTGAGTTCAAACTAGGATGGAGAGGGGAGGGGGAGGGATGAAATGTTGGCCAAAAAGCTTGAAATTTTTCCTACATCTTAGTGAGATTATTTGGTAAAATTTTTTTGCCAGGCTCCGCGTACTTTTACCCCATGAAGTCGTCTGCTTTCATAAGAAGATAATTCCAATTTTTTTTCTATTTTCCATCAGATACAAAAAAAAGTAATGCTGAACGACCCCTCCCTCCCCTCCCATCCTCTCGTTGGCAAAAACCCCCCAAAAAAATCAAATTTTCAAGATGGAACTTTATGATCCCCTTTTAAGAAGCCCTAAAAAAAAAACTGAAATCAAAAACATGGAATGGATGAAAGTCAGTAAAAAATTTCTATAGGTGGATACATGACCATTTTCCATTTCTGGTCAGAACCACTTTTTCGAGAAAAAATTTCCCTCGGCACCACCTTCTAACAATATTTTCGATTTTTTAAATAAAATTTTTTCCAACTTTGGAAAGCTCTATACGAATACGGCCCCAATAATGCATCAAAATGAAAAGTTTTTGTAATGAATAAAAATCCAAGAGATGAGTCACTTTTGATCGAGGGATTTCTGAGCAAAAGAGAAGGATCAATTCAATATTTTTAAAATTTTGGAAATATTTTCGGTTTTTCATACTTTTTGGGATAATTGTGATGGGAAAAATTCATCTCTACGTATGTCAAATTATACGTATAATGAGCCGTTGCAAGCTCTCTAGACTAGGTCAACTCATTCAAAAAGATACCTACCCTTCTTTCAATACATAACATCAATGCCATGTGCATCCCATTAAAACCTCGACGCAAAAAAAAACATCGCACATGTATCATCATTTAGGTAAATCTAAAACCTACGATGTAGCAGGTTGATTTTTTAAATACCCATCCCCTATAATAGTCTCCCTACCAGCCGAACCCATTAAATCACATTTCAGAGTGTCGCGTGTGAAGATTCGTGGGCAAAATACACCTACCTACACGAGTACACTGCACAATCTGATCCATACCGTATACCCGTGAAAAATGCACCGAGCAAAATTTTTCACAGCACCTAAAAGTAGGTAGGTATATATTTTCAATAGCTTCCTAGCTTTGTCTAAACAAGCGTAACATCGGCAGTTCTCGTCATTTAGACACAGCTCAAAGGGATCCTTATTCCTTATACCTTACACTGACTATTAGTAGTACCTTTTTAGTGCGAGAAAAAAATCACCTATAGATACTCGCCATCTACGCGTGGTCTTGATTTACGCGGGAATCGCGTTAAAAAAATCCACCGTTCCACCTTTTCAATAGAATGTTGTCATTGTATCAATGGACCAAAAAGAAAAGAAAGAGCTCGCCAATAAATCATTTAAAAAGGTATACTAAATTCTTTCATCGTATATGGGTATTCAATGGGATGTCGTCTTCGGTCTTGGTCGAGATTCAAATGAGAGTACCTATATCGAAAAAGTCAACATCTATACTGTTGATGGAATGCATCGCCTGTCTACATATTAGATACACTTCAAGATGGTAAAACCTGCCTTTTGAGAGGTTTTTTTTGCCCTCGAAGATGAGAATACTTCGATACGGTATAAATTCTCAATCCTTGCATCAAGTTTTTCGACTCGTTTCGTTTATCGTCACCTTTTTTTTTTTTGGCGGTGCAACGGTAAAGTAAAATATACCCTCGATCGCGTTAATTACCCTGCTTTCTACGCGATCCCAACATTTCAACGTGGAAGGAGCAGAAGGGGGCAGAATAATTATACGATCGATAGTCCGAAAAGAACGTCTTAATACGTAGTACGTACAAATGATGAAATCTCGCGCCGATCGAGCAAAAATATTCGAAAAATGCATCCTATCGATGCTGGTACCGGTCGCGATTGCATTTTTTTTTTTTGTCAACACTCTTCGATACACTTTTAAGATAATACGAGATTCTAATTTCTAAGCCATATGAAAAAGTGTATTTTAATAAAATAGCTATCTAATTATCACGTAGGTATGAGAATTCTCCGCTCAATCTCTGCGGTTACTGCAGTCAGGTCGGTCTGTATGCTACGTATACGTAAAATATCGTTTTCGAGTATTTATTTATGAATATGCTAAACGATTTTCCATAGCGATATCGGGACTACGTAAACACACGCAAACGCGTGTCCGAATGCAGGTAAATTTTAATAAATCAAATAAATTAGCCACAGATGAGAGAACGCGTATCGGCTTGGGAGACGTTTACCTACAGAGGGAGGGGGAAGAGGGGGTATACGTTTATTTAATATTAATGATCCGGAGGTATCATCCGAACGATTATTCGGCCAGGTCCTCGGGTGACTCGGTTCGCGTATAAGTATACCACCGCGAACTGCACCGATCTGGTGGCCACCGCATCATCCTGCTAATATACGCTGCTTCGGGACAAACGACTACGTATTGAGCTACCTGTTTCGCGGTTATAAATCGCTGCCTAAGCCACACATCGCAGCACGCCGACCAATATTCTATATAATATGTACATATATAATAAACAAATTGATAATCAAAACGGTACATTATCCGCGAGCTTGCGACTTGGAGTCCAGCCAATATATTCTGATATCACTGTCAAAAAGAAATTGCCGGTTTGGTTTCGATAGTGCAGGTCTGCAGGTATTATATCTGCATTGGCACCATTATCTATTTTTCAGCCGATGGGGTCGCCGTTGTCTGATGTTATTTTGAAATAAGCGAGTTAGGATTTCGTCAACTTAATGGATCTAATGTACGAGTGCCCTACCAGGTGATGAAAATCGTGGAAATTTGAATTTGGTCACCAGAAAGGGCTTTCGTGATGGGGAATACCGATTGAAAAACCTCTCGGAAATAACTATGAAACAGATGTAAAGTTTTTGAGGAATACGTATGCGAAAATCAAAATTCCATATTTTCTCACATAATCTTGTCCAACATAACTGGGAAAAAGTGTTGACTGGAAATCAAATTTGGCTGGCGTTTTTACAGCGTAAAAATCCACTTGGCTTTTCGCAAATATGAGTTCAAAAAGTCGGAAAAAACGTATTTTGGATGACCCCCCCCCTCTTTCCCTCCCTCCAGGATTTTTTCAGCTGATTAGTTTTCTAAATGTAAAATCAGAACTCTTGAAACGTATCAATTTATTAAAAATAATTAAAAATCCTAAATATAACCCTTCCCGTAAATTATTAATCCATCTATATAAATCTCTCATACGCAGCAAAATTGACTATGGTAGTCCATGCTTTATAAAAATTTCCAATAAAACAGCCAATATCTTGAAAACTGTTCAAAATTCTTCTTTACGGATTTGCATTGGAGCTCTTTACTCCTCACCCATTGATAGTATCTACTGTGAAGCTGCAGAACTACCCTCAAATTTCAGAAAATCACTAGTAACAAATAAATTCATTACATCAGCCTCAGCTAATCCATCACATCCCCTCCAAAATCTTATCTCAATATTCAGCTTACATCATTTCCAACAAAATGACAACCCACTTGCTAAGTTCATCTCTGAAATAAAAAACTGAAATTGATCTCAAAAATCTCATCCAAAAACCCATAACATACCCTCCTTGGCTATTAAAACCCTTGCAAATTGATTTTCAACTGAGAAATTATCCAAAAAGAAGCCATTCCCCATTAGAAATCAAAGGCCACTGTCTTGAACTCATATCAAACTACACAGGATTCAATTTATGCTTTACTGATGGTTCTAAAATCTCTAACCTACATACAGGATATGCTTTCTCAATAAATGAAAAAATTTTCAATTTTAAAATTCATGAGGTCTCTTCAATATATTATACTGCCGAACTTCTTGCAATTCACCATTGTCTTTTGAACATCTCCACCACACAGCTTGAAAACAAGAACTTTTTAATACAAAGTGACTCTCTTAGCTCCTTGATATCCATACAAAACATTTTTTCAGATCACCCTATTGTTCAAAATATTCACAAAATTCTGCTAGATCTCCAAAATTCAAACCACACCATCCACCTTATGTATACTCCTAGTCATGTCGGCATTGAAGGAAATGCAATTGTTGACACCTATGCAAAATCAGCCTTTTATCCCCCCACCCTTCACCATTTTCACCCCTGACGATATAAAATCCTTCTTTAAACAAAACGCTCACTCTAAATGGCAAAATTTCTGGTCATCACAGACATCAAACAAACTCTTTCAACACAAAAAAACAATCTACCCCTGGAAAAACGTTGATCACCTAAACAGAAAAGAAGAAATAATTATAACCCATCTAAGAATAGGTCACTCTAAAATCACACACAACCATCTCTATCAAAAACTTCCAAAACCCCCCTGTCAATTCTGTGAAAATGAACCTACATCCATCCAACATTTACTATTCACCTGTCCTAAACTACAGCAAACAAGACTATCTCTCAAAATAGACTCAAATTCAATGAACATTCCAGATAACCCTTCAGAAATCCAGAAATTTATAACCCTACTAAAAACCACCAACCTAATAAACCAAATCTAAACCCTTCTTTCCACGGGTGTAATAATCCTGCAATTATAAACACCTCCCAAAAAAAAAAAAAAAAGTTGCATGTGGTTCGAACAAATTTTGGAAGGGAAATGTGGGAAACAAAAAATATTAAATAATTAAAAATTGTCAAAAATAATGGTTTCATACTTGGAAAAATTTAAATTCTTCTATTGCAAGATTGGTATTGGCATTCTAAAACTCCAAATGAAAAATTCGCACTTTTTCTAGATTTTTGGCTTTTGAAAATGAAATTTAAAAAGAGAACAGAACAGAAAATGTCTTTGTCAAAGGCAAACGAAAGCGAAAAATTTTTGGAAAATTGTCGATTTTGCCCGAACGAAAGATTTTGAAAATTTGCAATTTGTGAGGTATAAAGAAAAATAATTTTTTTAATATAAGAAATTTCAACGACAAAATTTCGTGCTTTTTAGTATTTCGAATGAAATTTTGCACATTTTTTCGTTATTTCGCAATTTTTTGCACCGATTTGGTTATGTTTTTTGAATTTCTGAAGTTGATTTTTCATCCTTGAGAATCTGTGGAAAAACTGATATGTAAGTTGATTCGAAAAGTAAAATAACTGATGCAAAAAAGTCAAAAAGTTGGTTTTCATAGCTTCAACATTTTAAAATTCTAAACTATAGTTTTCAGGAAATAATAATATTTTTGCAAATATGAATTAGGCGGGAGCGAGGTGAGGGCAAAAGCTCTCAAAAGTTCACAATTCTCTATTTTTTTTTTCCAGAAATTAAGGACATAATTTTTGTATTTAAAAAACAAAACAAAAAAAACCAACTTTGGAAACATTTTTTCCAAATTTTCCGACTTTTTCCAACTCACCGAACTTTCCCCAAAAATTCTCAACTTTTTTCCAACATTTTTCTGTCTGGGGTGATGGGGAAGGGGAGACACCCTCGCCTTCTCCCTTCTGCACATCTCATAGGTTAGTATAGCGAACACCTTTTCACTCCGTAGATAACTGATTAGTTGGGCAATAGAGCCTAGTGCCCCTCAAGTGTGATTTTTAGCCAAATTTAGCCCAAAATTGGCCACACAAAGACTTCGTGACACATCAAAATGAGTGGAAATGTCGATGAAAACGTTGTTTGAACATTTCTAGAGAATTTTAAGATCAAAATTGAGTCATATATGATTCTTGATGTTTTTGAAAAAGTGCCAAAAAACTAATCAGAGTGATTTAAAACTTTGAGCATTTCTAAATAATTTATCAACTCAATGTTGCGTCTTAAAAATTTTTAGAAATACTCAAAAAGTACATCGCTACATTTGAATTTTTCGCAAAATTTTAGCCCATTTTGATACTTAGTTAGGTCGTTTGACATTTTTTTTAAATTCTGAAAATTATTTCACAATTCCGCCCAAAAATATGACCCAATTTTGGGACAAAAATTCTTCAATAAGAATGCTAAAAAAAAATATTTTCATCGAAACAATTGGAAATCTCGCGAAGTTATAACCTATTTCGATAAGGTCGTTTGACAATTTTTCAAAAATTTTAAAAATCATTTTTCACAATACCCACATTATAACCAAATTTTGGAAGAAAAATCATACAGTAAGTAGTGGTAATGCTCAAAAAAAACATTTTCGTCGAAATATTTCGAAACTCCTGAGAAATGTTGACCCATTTTAGCAGGTCATATCCATCGTTTGACACTTTTTTGAAAATTTCGAAAAACATTTCAGAATGCGCGAAAATTATGACTCAATTTTGGGGCAAAAATTCTTCAGGAATGGTCAAAAAACATTTTTATGGAAGTACATTTGGAAATCTCGCGAAATTTTTAACACTTGTCTTTTCAATAAATTATTTAGCACATTTTCATAAAATTTCAAATATTATATCTAACTCAGTTTATGAGCTTTCATGATTCAAAAAAGCTCAATATAATTTTTTTAACACCTCAAAAGTAATATTAAAACTCACCATCTTGCTGGTATTGCAGTCGTCATTCTTGATTAAATTCAACCTGAAACAGAAAAAAATAGACATTTGAAATAAAACCAATTTAAAATGAGAGATTTTTCTCGGAAGTAGATAAATTGATAGATTTTTTTTCTGAAGAACAATCAAACATTTCTCGTAACCTCAAGACAAAATTCAAAAGTGAGAAATGTATCCTGAGCATCATCGGGCATCTTTTGACAATCAGAGACCATCTCCTTCCCTTTCAGAGAAGAATTTTTTTGTGTTTGCAAAATATCATCAACGTTCAACATCAAAACTTTTTTTTTTGGGGGGGGGTGTGTTTTTAATTACATATACTAGATTATTACACCCTTCGTATCAAACTTGCTAATATTAATCACAATATTTTCAAATTCTGACCAATAAGGCTAGAGATCAAAGAAAGGTACAAAAATTCCCAACAAAATCGAAAAAAATCCCTCGTAAAAAAAAACAAAACTTCAAATCGTATTGGACTAAGAAATAACTCAACCATAACGTTTGTTTGTGTGACTTTTCACATGGTCACAAATGCTCATTTCCAACAAACTTGTCGGCTCCGTCATTATACAGCTAAAAACCATTCTCAGTACCTATACGAAAAAATAAAAAAACCGGCCTCTGATAAAAATTTCAAAAATCGTAAAAAAATACACATATCTTTATCTCTATTACACCAACCTACATGCTCATATTTTCAAACCCATAAAATCGCTCGATGGTGTTTTTTTCCTCGCTTAATTCTATATACGAGTAGGTACCTAAATTTCGTTCTATAAAGAATGGGCATATTTAGTCGAGTAAATAGTTATAAGACGTGAATAAAAGTATACACAAAGAGAGGACATCTATATACTAAACTCCACCAATTTGCCAAGTTAAAGTCACCTTACCAGTAAACATATCAGATAATCGAGGGAAAAGACGCAGCGCTGCGCATTAGGTACGATAAAATTAAAAAATGATCAAAAAACCCGACAAATTTGGCCATTTTTACCGACTTTGCCGGAAACGGAAAAGTAAGGTATTGTATTTGTCATGATGGTTGAGGAATTGGGTGGGGGTGGGTTTTCTTGAGGTTTTGGAGTGTGCTGATCACGATAAGACATATGGCGCAAAACGAGATAAGTTTATATATATATTTATTTATTTATATATTTATATATAAGTTTATATATCAATTTATGTATAAATTTGTGTCACGCTGAACTCAAAAGCTCCGAACTTTAAGTGGAAACTGATGCTGGCAAAATATTGCTTTGATACTGAACTAGAGAAATTTTTAATTTGGTCGAAATCGATTCAGCCGTTTACGAGATATGAACGTTTAAGTGTGTTTCAACGTTATGGATAAGCAGAAATTTGTGTAAACCCTTATATCTCGCAAACGGCTCACCCCCAACAAACAGATGGGGTGGTTAGGGTGTGTAGGTTGCAGATTGGTACGCCGAAGGTCGGGTGTTCGAATCCCGCGCGAGTCAAGAGGAGAAAATTTTTTGTTGATTTTTTTGTTAATTTTTTTGTTAATTTTATCCGTCCAAAATTTTTTTGCCATAAAAAATCAAAATTTTTCAAAAATTTCTAGTGTAATTTTTGTTTTAACCAAAAACATTAAGTTTTTGGTAAATAGCCAGTAAATTTTGATAATTTTTTTTTTTTTTTTGTTAATTAATAGTAATTTTTAGTAAATAAAATGATTAGTTATTTTTGGTGAATTACTCGTAATTAAAGTTGGTCGAAAATTTTGGTAAATTGCTTGGGTAATTTTTGGTAAATTGGTAAAAACCTTTGACAGTAAATTACTGGGGTAATTAAAATTCGGTAAAAAATTGGTAAATTAGTGAGGAAATGTCTCGTAAATTACTGAGGTGAATGTTGGTAAATTGCTGGGGTAATTTTTGGTAAAATGGAAAATTTTGGTAAAGTCGTAAATTTCTTGATTTTAATTCGGTAATAAAATTATAGAAAAAAGTATTAGGCGCTTTGCGCTGCGCCGATAATATCTAATATCTCGACCAGTTACACCTTATGTGTACCTAATTATATCGCCGAATACTTCTTAATACCTACTCGTATATACCAGTACGATAAATACTCGTACATAGGTACCTATACATATAAAGGCACATACGTACGTACCTAAATTCTCTGATACCAGATTTATGATTGTAAATGTATTTATACAAATACGCAGGTATCGCAGGTGAGGAAGGTATTTCTTTGGCAGCTAAATAAGCCCGGTTTTTAAAGCAATAACAACAGCGGACCCTCCACAAAAAAGGTAAAGCCGAGAGCACATAATCCTCTAATATGAATGTGGTCTGGTCGCAATACAGAAAATGTCGCGCGATCAACGAATTAAAAACAATTTAATCATTTATTTCTACGAGATGATTCGTATGAATAGCAGATTAAACTCAAATTATGGAGGTCTTCTTCTCTTCTATTATATTTTTCCAATAGCTCATTTCACTTCAGAAAACTGATATGACATTTCTTTACAAAAATCCTAATTCAAAAAATTAGGAGTAAAAATTTGTACAAAGTGAAGATTTTCTCCTCTTTTTTTTCCAGCCCCAAATTTAGCACTTTATGGGGTATGGTTACTTAAATTGGAAATGGGACTCGAAACATAAGAAATATCACAATAATAATGGACTAGCAAAGAATGTAAAAATGTTTCGTAAAATTCAAGTAACCTATTCAAATTATTAATTTTTTTTTCTTTCAGTGGAAAAATATCATGATGAAAATTCTTATTTCAAGAATTTGAAGATTACGAGGACTTTCAATATGAGAAACTGGAATATAAAACAAATGTAAATTCTTTTTTTTTTTTTTTTTTTTTTTTTAGGAATTTCTAACATTTCTTCAGACTCTCCCTCCCCTCAATTTTGAGCTTCAACAGGTGGAATTGAAAAAAGTATCTACTCCATATCCAAATAATCTCAAAAATCGAACTTCATCCAAAAGTGTAAAATTTGTTCAGAATCGAAACAGAAACTTTTTCTTTTTGAGTACTTCCCTCCCTCCCCCCCCCACGTTCGCTCCTGGAAGGTGCGTCTTTCTCATCATAGAAACCTATTCCAAAGAAAATTTTCAACACTTCTCAATTGATTAATACTTAGAAAATAAGTTTTCATTTTTAATGAAAAATTTAGATCCGACCTCTCCTGAGCAATTCTCACAAGGTCATTGACCTATCCGTCTAGCCTTCCATGATCATCTGTCTGCCTTTCTGACCTCTCGACGTTGTCTGTGCGCCTGTCTGGCTTCCCAAGGTCGTTTGTCTGGCTGTCTGTCCGTCTGTCTCACAAGTTCATTGACCCGTGTGTGTGGACTCACAAAAGGTCACTGGCCTATCTGTTTAGTCTCTCAAGGTCGTCTGTCTGTCAGCCCTATTAAGGTTAGTAATCAGTCAGTACGGCTTTCCAGGGTCGCTTACCTTTCCTCTCAAGTTCATTGACCTATGTGTATCGACTCACAAAGGTC
Organism: Planococcus citri; assembly: GCF_950023065.1. Lineage (NCBI taxonomy): Eukaryota > Metazoa > Arthropoda > Insecta > Hemiptera > Pseudococcidae > Planococcus > Planococcus citri. Next base: position 18,880,967 of record NC_088679.1, on the reverse strand, counting down.
ACTGACCTATGCTGTCTGGTCCCTCAAGGTCGTCTGTCCGCCTGTCTGCCCTATCAAGATCAGTGACCCGTCAGTGTGGCTTCCAAGGTCACCTGTCTAGCATTCTAAGGTCATTGACCTACATGTCTAATTGTCTAACCTCTCAAGATCGTATGTCTGGCTTCTCAAGGTTGTCAGAGTGTATGTGTGGCAGTCTCAAGGTCATTGACCCATCTTTCTGGCTTCTTAAGGTTGTCTATCTTCATCTTTAGCCTCCTCCTAAGGTTATTGACCCATGTGTGTGGGCTCCGAAGGTCACTGACCTATCTACGTATCTAGCCTTCTAGGGCCGTTTGTATGTTTATCTGGTTTCTCAAGGTCATCGACCCGCCAATAGAGCTTCCCGAGGCCGTTAGTCTGGCTAGCTGGCTGGGCTCTTAAGGTCATTGACCTGTCTGTCTGGCTTTCCCAGGTAGTATGTCTGCTTGTCTGGTTTCTTAGAATTACTGACTCTCTTGCCTGGCTTCTCAAGGTCGTCTGTCTCCATGTCCAACCTCTTGAGGTCATTGACTCCCTTATAAGTTAGATTTGATATTTAGAAGTCTGGATTATTAACTTGATTTTTTCAACTGTTCAAAAATTCAACATAATGTTTAGAATTGATTGTTATTTTTTTACAAGTTTTTAAGATTCAGATCAAATATTGTAGAATTGGATAAATGCTCTAAACATTGTAAAATAAAATGATCAATTTTTTTCCATTTCAAAAGATATACAGCAAAAATTTGTTTCATACAGAATTTTCGACCTTCCGAATCAATTTGAAAACTGGTTCGAACAGTGTACAGCAGTTCTGGACCCTCCAGACATATTTTTAAAATTTCAGATGTTCAAAAAGTGCAATACAATTACAAACTCTTCAAATTGTACATAACTGAGCTCGATTGGTGCTCGTTAGAGAAGGTGTTGAAGTTGATTTCGACAGATTGTACAAGATGTTCTGGAAAACTTGGATCTCTAAAAAGCCACTGAAGGCTCTAAAACCACTCAATACCATCTCTAGTCGACTTGGCTTGTCAAAAACAGGCCCTAAACTAAATTTCAGCTTTTTTCTTCAAACGACTTGGGTAGAATGAATTTTTAAAATTTTCAATCTTAATTAAATTTGTTGGAGAAACATGCAACTCTGAACTGAAACCGAATTTTGGAGAAAATGGTGTGCAATTGGTCAAGGTGGTCACTATTAACAAGCCCAATTTGGTGTTTACACGTACAAAAATTAGGTATTTGTAATTTGGACAGTTTTTATATTCGTAGCACTTTAGGAAACTTTGGAATTTCCAAAATATTGGCTGGAGGCTCTAGAATGGCTTGAAACCACCTCCAATTGACTCGGAATGCTGAAATTAAGTACTTCATTAAGTAAAATTTTATGAAAACTTTTGCTTTCAAAACCTTGCTGGAAGGGTCCAGAACAATTCGAAACTGTTCAAAAGAGGTTCCAATCGGTTCAGAGCGTCGAAGATAAGGTACATATTAAATTTCAGCTTTTCAAGTCAATTTGGCAAAATATTGATTTTTTTTGCATTTTTTGGCCAAATTTGATTTTCAAAATTTCCCCAAAAATCAAAAAATGAACTTTAACATCTGAAATTTTATCTGATGGTATTTTTTCACACTCTTTTTACATAACTTTGGTTCAAAAAATTGTTATCTGATTAAAATTATTTTCTTGTAAAACAGATTTTATGATTTTTTTCTGCAAAAATTGATCGCTGACCAGACCTAGGTACACATGTAAATCATTTTAAAGAATTCTAAACCGTGATATCAATTAGAGGAGTTTCAAGAAAACTGTTGGCTAGAGTTTTATGGGAGCCAATTTTTTTTCAATTTTTCATTAGACCTGATCGATGTTTCACTAATACAATACGATCAATTTTCCATAAGAAAGGTAGCCAAAAAATGTCAAAGTACTCTGTTTTTTAGGTGAAGGATTTTTTCAGTCGTCTATCTACCTACGAGATATGTACAGTAATTAGTACACTTATGCGACCTACCGAGGTTTTTTTCTCTCTACGTGATAAAGACGTAGATTATACGAATTCTACGTACGTCTGCTTGTACTCGTACTCGTACTTATGTATTGCGACGTTAGACAGAGCCGCCGCCGCGCCGTGTGCCGAGTAGTATTTACAGCTCGTACGAGCTTTAAGCTACTTAAGACCCATCGATTTGGCGGTATAAATATCGGCCACTTGGCCTTCCTGATTCTAGCGTCATTCCCTGTAGTGTATAGGTAGTATTTTAGTAGGTGAGATATCTGCGCAGACAGTAAAGTACCTACATACTTGCCCTACACTAACTACTAAGTGTAATTAAATACACCACGTACGTACGCGCGTTTATCTTCCCAAAAGTAATTATCTTATACTCGATAATGAAATAGTGGTTCGTAAAACGTGCCACGAGACAGGCAGGCGCGGTGTCACGTGAGCCAAACCCAAAATACAAGTATAAGGAACAGTATGTGTTTCCGAAGAACTTCATTATACTCGTATCTCTGTCTATTTGGTATTCTGTAGATGGATATGTATGTTATGTTAATTTGATTGTTTTTTTTTTTTTTTTTGGTACGAAGGATAGACGAGGGAAGTGAGGTTGGTAGAAGGTCGTAAGCAGTAAGCGAAAAATAATTCAATGTTTGAACTCATACTTAGGAGTAGGCCTGTTTTTGATTTTTTTGATCCAATCAGATCTAGAGTCTTTGAAAAATTGGCCCATTTGAGTTCAACGTCTCAAAAAAAAATCACAGACGATAATGTCACCCAATATTTTCAGTTTTTTTGATACTTGATTAAAATGTTGGGGGCATTAGGCTTGTTCTAAAGTCGAATGAAATCAAAATTTTGATCATTTTTTCAAAATCCTGGAGCTATTTCAACATTATTCTGCACAAATAAGTAGTGCAATAGGATCGTCTTTTTTCAAACATTACCATTACCCGATACGATGCACTCCACTTGCGACGACTTAGGTGTAAGCTTCCCCTCATAAATGAAGTATTTATGTTGGTAAATGTGCATTCTCTTAACCTTGGCTTTGGTTTATATTTCATTATCGGTATAATATTGTACCAATTGTGACATTTAAAATGTTTACGATCTTCGGATACTACGTCTGAGTGAGCTGACAAGACCATTTACGTAGGTAGATTTTGAAAACCATATGTTTTTTTGTTTTATTTTTCAAACGAGACCCGAGACGAGTATACTGAAAAAACTTACGACCAAAAGAAGACCGAGAGAGAGAGAGAGTAGAGAGTCGCACATGTGGCGTTTTAAAGGCTTCGGCATCTTTTTCACATACCGAAGGATGCCGGACAGAGTGATATGGGTTCCAGATTTGTTTAGATATTGCGTAATGATAAGGATCTGGCCAAGGAAACCGGAAAGTTAAGAGTGAATTTCGTAATCGCGCAATCCGCACATCGTGTCGAGCTCGAGACGACCGGAGTGCGCAAAATGAGCTATTACGAACGCGCCGACGACAATTGCAGAACTCCTGTGTACCTAAGTATCTATTCCAAGGATACGTATACGAAGTTAAGAGTCGTTGTAACTTCGAGTCGTGCTGAGAATTAATGGAGATTTTAATATTTTCTGATTTGTCGGATATTTAATGGCACACCGCTGGGTGACCGGCTCGGCTTTGAGTTAGTTGCGACGCTATACTCGATGCACGTTTCGAGCATATGGAGAAGGGGGCAGAGGCAGGGCGAAAATTAAATATTAAAATAAAAAATTACCGCGCATCGGATCGTAAATATACTCGTGGATTATTTATTCGTATTTTGGGAGCGGTTTGATGTGTTTGGAAATGCTGCTGATTAAAATCTCATCGTGTGTATTTAGCTACGCGCTGTCGTCCTGCCCCCTGCTTCTGTAATGCTCCTCCTGGTCGCTTCGACGACTAAATCTGGCGAATGTGATCTCACTGGTTGGCTTTTTTCGAGGTGCTTTTCACGGGTTAATTTGTAAATTACGAGTTGTAAATTATTTCGGTTGAATTTCGGTTCAGGGTTTGCGAGGTGAATATGAAAATAAATATACTTACATATGAGCAAGTGTAAGGTGATACGATAAAAGTAGGATCGAAGTGGGACATTTTGACCAAGCTGAATTTTAATTTCACTTCAGGAATTTAGCCGGAGCTGTAAACATTGAACTCTGCCCAATGGTAAGGCTCGTATTTAGGTAATCTCGTCATTGGTAAGGGGGGGGAGAGAAAGCTAAATCGAAAGAGCACCCAAATATTCATCAAAAGCCAAAATTTCAAACGTTAAAGTGAATTTTTCGATTTTTGGTGATTTTTTAAAAATCAAATTTATAGGCCAAAAATGAAAAAAAAATCAAAATTTTACCAAATTGACCTAGAAAGCTTAAAATTGTGATATACTCTATTTCTGACCTGCCAAATCGATTGGAAACGGTTTCAAACTGTTTTGAGCAGTTTTGGAGCCTCCAGCAGATTTTTGAGACTAAAAACTGCCTGCAATGCACCTCGGATTATGTCGGAAGCTTCAAAATGACTTGAAACCTGCATGTGGAGTCAACTTCGGCTTTCTCTAACTCCATTTGATAAAATTTTGTGGAAATTTCAAGTTTCAAAAATCTGTTGGAGGTTCTACGAATTTTCAAGAAGCCGCTGGAGGCTCCAAAATGACTTTAACCGCAGGCAGGTTAAAGTCATTTTGGTAGCGAGTTGAAATTGTAGTTCAGGATGAATTTCGGATTTGCGACTCCGTTCGGTAAAGTTTTATGGAAATTTCGAGCATTGAAAATCTGCTGGAGGCTCCAGTAGCTTCCAAAAAGTCGCTGGAGGCTCTAAAAACGACTCGAAATTCACCTGCAGTTGATTTCGTAGCATATTGAAATTAGTTTATAGAATAAATTTCGGCTTTCCAACAGCATTTTGATGAAATTTCAAGTTTTAAAAATCTACTGGAGGCTCCAAGAATTTTCAAAAGGTTGCTGGAGTCTCCAAAATGACTTGAATCCACCTGCAGTTGAACTGATAGCGAATTGAAATTGAAATATGCAGGGTGAATTTCGGATTTTCGACTCTGTTCGGTAAAGTTTTATGGAAATTTCGAGCATTGATTGAAAATCTGCTGGAGATTCCAGTAGTCTCCAAAAAGTCGCTGGAGGCTCCAAAACGACTTGAAATCCACCTGCAGTCGATTTCATAGCATATTAAAATCAATTTCGGCTTTCCAACAGCATTTTGATGACATTTTGTGGAAATTTCAAGTTTAAAAAATCTACTGGAGGCTCCAAGAATTTTTAAAAGGTTGCTGGAGTCTCCAAAATGACTTGAACCCACCTGCAGTCGAATTGGTAGTGAGTTGAAATTGAAGTGCAGAGTGAATTTCAGATTTTCGACTCTGTTCGGTAAAATTTTATGGAAATTTCGAGCATTGAAAATCTGCTGGAGGCTCCAAAATGACTTGAAATCTACCTGCAGTCAACTTCATAGCGTATTGAAATTAGTTTACAAAATAAATTTCGCCTTTCCAACAGCGTTTTGATGAAATTTTGTGGAAATTTCAAGTTCCAAAAATCTACTGGAGGCTCCAAGAATTTTCAAAAGGTTGCTGGAGTCTGCAAAATGACTTGAACCCACCTGCAGTCGAATTGATAGCGAGTTGAAATTGATGTGCAGAGTGAATTTCTGATTTGCGATTCTGTTCGGTAAAGTTTTATGGAAATTTCGAGCATTAAAAATCTGCTGGAGGCTCCAAAACGACTTGAAATCTACCTACAGTCGACTTCATAGTGTATTGAAATTAGTTTACAAAATAAATTTTGCCTTTCCAACAGCGTTTTGATGAAATTTTGTGGAAATTTTAAGTTACAAAATTCTACTGGAGGCTCCAAAAATATTCAAAAAGTCGCTGGAGTTTCCAAAATGACTTAAACACGTCAGCAGTCGGCTAAATAGCAAGCTTAATTTGGAGAGCAACGTGAATTTCGGATTTCCAAAGTCATTTGATGAAATTTTGTGGAAATTTCAAATTTCAAAATTCCGCTGGAGGCTCCAGAACTTCTCAAAACGGCTTGAAACCATTTCCAATCGATTTGGTGGGTCGAAAATAGGGTATATTCGAAATTTCAGCTTTTCTAGGTAAATTTAAACATTTTCAAAAATCGCTACCACGACGCATAATATGTTTTTCCCACGGCGTTGTCGTGGGGAAATTTTGACCCACGCTCTTGACTAAGAGGCGTGTTTTATTTTTCCTTTCAACTAAATTTTTCATATTATATTCTTCAAAAATTATTCAAATAATTTATTTTTGATGAAAATGTTAATAATCCTTCAGAAATGTAGGCCTAATATGAAAAATTTAGTTGAATGGGAAAATAAAAAAAAATCCCTCGTACAAGCGCGTGGGTTAAAATTTTCCCACGACAACACCGTGGGAAAAACTTCAGCGTCGGGGTAGCAATTTTTGAAAATTTAAAAAATTTAAATTTTACTGTGAGAGCAGAATTTAAAACTGGCAGCTAAAATTTCAATGGTGTGGTACTTGAGCCAAGGGTTACGAATCAGACCACTTTCCACCCAGATCCCAGGGGGACACTTCGTGAGGATGAAAAATCAATTTCAACCTCGAAAATAAGGGAGGAACTTCCAGATCAAAAATCGATCCATTTGCTATTTCTTGATCCCATAAATGATCGAACACGTTCGAAATGAAAAATTAACTTCAGCTCATTTCAAAAGTAACTTCTGGATAAAAAGTACGCCAAAGTAATTGATTCATTTTGCGAGTTTTTTCGATCCCATGATCAGTCATGCTCTAAATGATAAAATTAATTTTAGCCTCGAAAATAAACTTTTCGGTTCAAACATTGATTAAAGCAGTATTTTGGAACAGATTTTCAAATTTCGATCTTGAGCAAACGATTTATTCCAAATTGGTCTTTGTTATTTTTGGGAAAAATTGAACAAAATTACACTATTCTTTTTTTAAAAAAATCGATGAACGAAATAATATCTACGTTTGCACTCCGATCAGAATGGTACAGTTACCCCTATCTCCTTCCCTCCCTCCCTCCCTCCCTCCCTCCTTCCCAGGGTCATCAACTGACCATTCATGCTTGATGTTAACTTTCAAAAATTCGCTAAAAATCCAAAAATGAACCTTGACATCCGAAATTTTGGTTACAGGGAGGTTTAGTACTTGCTCTCTTGAAGCAGCTTGCTTTCGTTTAAATCGGAGAGTATCAATTCAAAAGGTTCTCCGGTGAGAAAAATCTGCAAGTTAGTCACTTTCTCAACTTTACAAACGTGAGGTCTTCCGGCTTATGGTCCAAGAGGGGCAATGCAATATGCCTCCTGCTATCTTACTTTGCATCTCAGAACCAGAGAGATGAGTCATCCATACTTTCAAACTTCGTAATAATCATCATATTATTATGATCGTTTCATGCAATTAGCTCTTTCCAAAATCAACCTCCTCCCCTTCCCAGCTGTGATCTCCCTACAAGCCAGCACCACTAAACACTATATGCGAATTGCGAGTGAGTCGACGAAAAATAGACCAAAAATTGGCGGGAATCATCACTCCGAATGGGCGATTAAATACAGGGGGAGGTACCACCACGTGAAATTGGTTTCGAAATTAGACGAGATAACAGGTTGAAATATAGTAATAGGGAAGCAGGAGACCCCGACCCCATTCAAAATACGCGCAGAATATTCAGGTGTAGTGTACTCGAACATCTCATCATCTCTCCATCCTTCTCTCTCTCCTCATCCATAACCGATAAGTTTTCTTGTTTCGTGGCGCGCAAACTAATACAACACACGTATATGTATACTTCAGCCTAAAACACACGTAAACGGTAAACTTGAGAAATAACTCGGCGGTTTATGGTGGGCGATCGGGACCGGCACCGTGGCGTGATTTACACACCCCAATATGCCCCGCACGTGTGCGCTCGCTGCACCGACTCACACAGTTTTCCCTTCACCTTGCTCCTCATCATTGGGAATAGGTCTTTCTTATGTATAGCCTAGGCTCCTATAGTATGTTATATTTTCTTACTGTGGCATTGTACGATATGCCCTGCAGGTCGTGAAAGGCAGGTGCAGCTTCTTTTCCTCCTTTATAACCGGGTGTTCGAAATAGCTTGTTGAAATATTATCAGATACGGTTAACTATGCCGCGGATTTCTTCCTCTTCGTCGTGGTTGTTGTGATCGTGTCTCATATAGGTTCGGGTTTGGTCCTTAACGATTTACGTGTTTCCACGTATAGTTTACTGGTGGAGAAGGCAGTCATCATCTAGATATAGGTTTCGAATTATGGCGCGTAAAAAATTCTTCCTTCATCGGTCTTGGTCGAAGATCGGAATTTTCATTAGCATCGTGGAATTTTAGTATAGGCATGAGGTAAAGGTATCCAAACGTCTTATTAATAAATGCTACCTGATAGAGATTCTTTGAGGTTTACTCTCTTCCTAATTGCAATACCAGAAGTGGGTATTTTACCAATCGACTTTATTAAGTTATTTTTCTATCCCAAAAATGTCGGATCAACGCGTATACCCATCTGCGTGACTTTTCAAAAAAATGTATGTAAATACTGGTACCAAATCGTATGAGATTTATCGAGACAGCGCCACCATTTGGATCTTTTTGTGTGCTCTAATGAGTAATAAGGGGTTTCTATTCGAAGGCATAGCTAATTTATGACACCGAACATGGTACATAAATTAATGACCAAAAAAAAAGGTAGGTAAACGAGATGGAAACGATTGAAATTCTTTTTTTGAAAAAATGTTCAGCATTTATATTATTGTTATTGTACGAGTAGTTGACTCGAATTACGATAAACTGGGTCACCAGGTGTCGCTACTGGGAGAGGGTTGAGAAGTGAGCGAGAAGGACTTTGAGAGAAATGCTTGGAAAAAATCTCGGCAATGACATTAATCTGAGAGCTCGTACTTCCATCAACTTTCATTTTTGAAGAAAAATTGGTCATCATTGTTATCCAACCTAGAAACCAAACTATCGTCGAAGTGCAATATAATTATGTAGTTAATTTTAAAATGAATAAGGTACTGGTTTTTAGACCTAACAGTTTTGAAAAAGTTTCAAGCGAAGAAAATGACAGAAAATTCGACTGTCATGTCTCAGTTTTCTCAGAATTTTACACTCCAAATTAAAAAAAAAAAAATAATCAAAGGAGTTGGCCTTTTAGCCATTTTTTCAAAATGAATAAATCAATCTATTAAGGTGGATTGTCAAAACAAAAGTTGACCCATTTTCACCCAATTAAGCAAAAGCCTCCACAAAATTTTAAAAAAATGAAAAAAATACCAAAAACTTATGATTTTTTTTTGGTTTTTGAAATTGGAAAAAATGATTAAAAAATTGCCATCCACTGCATTCCGAAATATTTTCTCAGATTGATAAGAAATTATAAGAGTATCTTTCAATATTTTGGCATACTTCATTAATTCGAAATATTTGGCAAGAAAAATTTTCAATACACGAATTTATCCAAAAATAAGGGATTCGCAAATCAGTATAACCTAAATATAGAGTGGTCTACTAGTATTTGACGGCAACACAGCACAGATCGACGCAGAATCTCAAAATAGTTGTACATATTTGAGACTGGGCTATTTTTCCAAAAACATTGTGTAGCGACAGGAGCGAAAAAAACCGTAATTTTTTCGAAAATTCCCTCTCATTGAGAACCCAAATGTCTCCTCCAGAGGCACTTCCGGAGCTAAAATTTATTCTGGGTAACTTTCAACTCAAAATGGAGATCTCTGCTAAACAGCGATCCACTCTAAAATAGGACCTACATACTAGCTTAATTCAACACTGTAAAAGGTACTTCCAAATTTCATTTCCAGCCATTCTGGAGCCTCCAGCGCGATTTTCCAATTTCTCCAGAATTTTGAATTTGCTCCAGAAGGCGTGAATATGAAGTTGGGCACCAAAAAATCGAGTTGTGTATTATACTCGACCTGTTTAACGAGTTTATCCACATTTGAGTCGATTTTGAGAGTGACACCTCAAATGTAGCTTTTTGAACAACTTTTTTCAAACTTGAAAAATCAAAAGATAACCGTTTGTGAGGAAATTTTTGAAATTTTTGCGAATCGCTGTATTTCTTCAAGAACTAACCACCGGAACGCAAATTCTACCATTTCCAGCCGTTTTGGAGCGAGAGTGACACCTAAAAAAACCATCCTCTTGAGGTTTCACTCTCAAAATCGGCTCAAATGTGGCTAAACTCGTTAAACAGGTCGAGTGTAATATACAACTCGATTTTTAGCTGACCAACTGCATATTCACGCCTTCTGGAGCAAATTCAAAATTCTGGAGAAATTGAAAAATCGCGCTGGAGGCTCCAGAATGGCTGAAAATGATGAAATTTGGATTTGGGTAATTAATTTTAGTTTTGGGACTTATTTTGACCATTTCTACTGATCAAGTATGTACTTTTAAAAAAAAAACATAAATCACAAAAACAGTCAATTTTGAATTTTCAAAAATTCGCCAAAAATCGAAAAATGAACTTGAGAAGCTGAAAATTCGGCTTTTGGGGGTTTTAGACTATGCTTTTTCCAAAGATCGCGGCCCCGTTCAAATTAGAGTGTGACACTTCAAGAGGTTCCCGTGTGAATTTTATCCGTTTGTTAGAATTTATTTGTAGTGGATCAGCCATTTTAGGAATTTGACGAATTTTTAAAAATCCAAAATTGGCCCATAATTGCGAAAAATTCGTGCTCTTTTCCCCAAAAATAGTAAGTCTTGCTTTTTGCTAAAAATTTTCAAAAATCTCGGATTTTGGCCAAAAGTTCCAAAAAGGTTAATTTTTTCCCAAAAATTGTCCAAAAGTCTTCTCTGCAGCTAATTTTGCAGTTGAATCGATTTTTAACTTAAAATTGCCAACTTGCAATCTTATTCTTAAAAATTGCTGATTTTACTAAAATTTGAACGATAAATCGATCAAAATCGATAAATCTGACTCACAACAATATTAAACTTGCCTAACATTCGACAAATAGAAAACAAACTTTCAACAAAATAAATATTTATTATTAACGGTCATTGACCTTAACGATCAATAAACCAGACAAATGAGACTGAGCAAAAAGCTCGATGACTTTACTTTACGACGACAAGAATAATATTAACGCGAACTAACTTAGTAACTAACGAAAATAACGAAAAAACAACGATAATTTAACAGCCAACAGTTTACGCGATTTTACGAAAAGAACTAAAAACCATTTTATACGTAACCAACAATATATATATCGCGAAACCGAAATTCATTTTTAATAAAAAATAAAACTTAAAAGTTACCGAACATAGTTCGTTACGGTTACGATTCCAATTTTGCCAACACCCCACCATAAAAATATTTTCCCTAACACGCGTACCACTTAAATAAACGTAAAACTTGTTGCTTCTTATCAATACCGGTGTTTGTAAACACTTTGAAACAAAATATTTTTACAGCAAAATTTCAGTTAAATTATACTTAAATTACATAAAAACAACTCGAAAACTTAATTTAAGCATTAAACAATGACTCACAGAGTCTATCAAATACGGTACGTGTCGTGGCTTTGGTTAAAATATCGGCAAGTTGATCCGCCGAAGATATCTTTTGCAAGTAAATGATCTGTTTTGTGACTAAATCGCGTATATGATGATAACAGACATCTATATGTCTGGTACGTTTCGATTCGACCGTATTCGCAACGGCAATCGCTGCATTAGAATCGCAATACACCGGTACGGTGTCAATACGGACTTCTAATTTGACAAACAGATTTCGCCAAGCCAAGACTTCCTTTCCAGACATACTTAACGCAACGTATTCAGCTTCACACGACGAAAGACTTACACAATTTTGTTTCTTGACTACCCAGTCAATAACGTTGCCATAATGTAACACGAAAATTCCAGACGTTGATTTTCTGTCTAAACAATCACCAGCGAAGTCCGAATCTACGTATACTCTTACAGAGTATTTATCAACGACTTCAGGTATTACGTAGGTAAGTTTCACGTTCAACGTACTACGTAAATACCTGAGAATACGCTTACTATATTCGAATAGCTCCTTGTTTGCCAAGTGCTGGTATCTGCTTAGAAAGTTTACAGCAAAAGCGATATCGGGACGTGTTCCCCTTGCTATGTAACTTAAACTTCCTAAGAGACCACGCACTTTGGTTTCATAACTTTTATCGAGCTTGAGATTAGTAATCTTCAAGCCCGGTTCGATTGGAGTTGAGATACTATTCGAATTAGATAGCCCGTAATCATTAACCAACTGCTCGATATATGAATTCTGATGAATTTCTAACTTTTCTTTACTACGATTAATTTCCATTCCAATGAACTTCTTGCATTGTTCCAGGTCTCTGATTCCAAAACGCTCATTCAATCGCTTGACCAACCACTCAATTAGACGATCATCGCAACCTGTAATTAGAAAATCGTCTACGTATACGACAAAAACGCAACGTAGAGGACTTTCGGCATCGAAGTAGACACATGGATCAACTTTGCTCCTTACGAAACCGAGCGAAAGTAAGTACTCGTTCAATTTTACGTTCCACGATTTGGGACTCGTTTTTAATCCGTATAACGAACGTTTGAGAATATATATGACACCTTTCTCTTCATTAGTCCCTTTCGGTGGGCTGAACATAATACCTCGATTTATATCTCCATTGAGAAATGCTGTACTCACATCTAGCTGTCTTAACTGCCACTTGTTGACCACAGCTAGATTGAGCATCGAGCGTATTATCGGTTGATTAGGTGTTGGCGCGTATATTTCACCCAATTCATAGAAATGATTGTCTTTGAAACCACGCAACACCAATCTCGCCTTGAATTTCACTCCACCATTCGAGTTGATTTTTTTCTTTAGAACCCACTTACTGTCTACTTTCGAATAATTCTCTTTATTTACACTTTTTTCAGATGCTGAATACCAAACGTCCTTGATCTCCATCGCCTTTAACTCTTCATCTATCGCTACATGCCAAAATTTCGATTCAGGACCGTTTAACGCTTCTTCATACATAAGGTCATCGACCCCAGCGAGTGCAAAGCAAACAAAATCGTCGCTACGTTCATCTGACGAAGATGTATCGATCAAACTACGATCTACCAAGTTATCACCACTACGTTCGGCTTCAGTAAGCTCATCTGGGTTTATCCAATTGGAGCAACCAGGAGCTGAATCAGCATTACATACCGGTGTAACCGTAGGTACGATATTCACTTCGCTTACACTCACTGATACTGATGTTTTTAACAAATGATCGTTAATAACATCGTGTATTTTACGCGTTTCGTCTACTTCTACGCAACTCGAATTCGTAAATTTATTTCGTAAAACATCGTACAATACATAACCTGTCTCTGTAAAACCGAGTAGAACCATATCGATCGACTTCTCATCAGTTTTCTTTCTCTTTTCAGGCGGTACCAGAACTCGTGCAACGCTTCCAAACAATCTCACTCTCGATAAATCCGGCTTTCGGCGATTCCACAGCTCGTACGGTGACAAATCGTTCAAAGCAGAATGCGGTAAACGATTGTACACGTAGTTCGCCGTGTATGCAGCGTAAAGCCAAAATTTATTCGTTAAACCTCCTTCGTACAGTAAAGCTCGCATTTTTTCTTGGATGGTTCGGAAGAAACGCTCGACGGTGCCATTATGCTGCTTTTCATAAGGCTCACTGTTCTGCATCGATATGCCTTTTTCATCAACGAACTCTTTAAAGGTACCTCCAATAAATTCACTAGCGTTATCGCACCTGATACGCTTCACTTTCGTACTCCATAACGTTTCACTAATATTGACATATTTTTTTAGGTAGGTACCTACTTCAGCTTTACTTCTCATTCCGAACGTTACTCCCCATCTCGTACAGTCATCTACGAAGCCAATCAAATATCGCTCGCCTTCTAGTCCTTCTGTAATAGGACCCATTACGTCAATATGAACGAGATCGAGCGGATTCGGATACCTATACCTACTTGAATCGTAGGTATGTTTCTTTTGTTTTGCTTTACAGCAAATTTGACACTGATTGAAAGGTGGGCAATCACATCCACGTAACTCAGGAATCTTATCTAGTACCGTCTTGCTAGTATGAGCCAACCTACGATGCCAGATGTCACCTTCACCTTTTAACCTATTTACTTTCTTTTTATTTTTCAGATTTACATCACTGTCACTGCACGTACTGGTATTTCCTATACCTACACTTGAAACGTTCGAGTTTACACTACTAGAAGTATTACCTATCGTCGTCGAACCATTACCTACATTTTTCGAGTCGCTAACATCACTAGAAACCAACGCAGATGAATAATTGGAACATGAGTACAACATAGGAGGTATATTTATCATAAATTGAATCGTATACAATCCATTATCATTAAGTACTAATTTTGACACTAAATTTCCCGCAGGATCGACCAAACGAGGATCTTCATCGAAGAAGAAACGATAACCATTCGCTACAATTTTCGACACAGACAGAAGACTAAACGAAAGACTAGGTACATAATATACCTCGTTCAACCAATAGACGTTTCCGTCATCGGCTAGAACTCTCAATCGACCTACTCCTTCTTTAATTAAAGAGACCTCACAATGAGCGGATTGTAAACTCTCGTTTATTTTCCTCTCATCGTGTAAGACTCCTCGATGTTTCAGAAAATGCGAAGTCGCACCACTGTCGACGACAAACGTGATAAAATCGACGCCGTCGTCGTCGTTTGTCTCGACATACGCATTTTCTTCACCGAGATTTAAAGCAGTGGAGTCACCTAAAAAATAATTCGTCCCTATATTCACGTTACGCGAATTACCGAAATTGGATATCGCGACACTGTCACCGAAACTACTACGACCGAACCTATCTTTCACGAATTCATCTACGATTTCACTCCTACGACGATCATCTAACAAAAGATTTTTCTTTTTTTCAGAAAACGGCGTAGAAAGACCTAAAGCTAGCGAAGGCCGAGGCCCTGACGAACCGGACGAACCTGACGGACCAGACGTACCCGACGTACCACTCGACGAACCGTTACCACCATTATTACGCGACGAATCACAGTTCTGAGGGCAGTTTCGACCGATATGCCCAGTCAGATTGCAACGATAGCAAACGATACTTCCCCGAGGGTTGGTATCGTTTCTATAATTCCCTCCGGCGGATCGACAAGACTTGGCCATATGGCCCCGTTTATGACACTTATAGCAGGTACGATCTTTGGCTTGTACGAAGCCATTATTACCACTACGATCACCGTTACCGTTCAACGAATTACCGGACGAGTTCGAACTACAATTACGCGACTTATTACGATTTTTATTACAATTATTTTTATTACCGGATTGATCGGATGCGGCCATCGCTGAACCGGTACTTGTCGAACTCTTCGAAGTCGAGGAGTTCTTCGAGGCATCTTCCAAACTCAAAAGCAACGACGAAATCACTTTTGGATTTGGGTCTCCAGCTGTGACGTGAACTAGTCCTCGAGCAGTCATACGCACTGACTCGTACTTAGGCGAATTGCCTAACGCGTTGATCAGATACGTATAGATTTCCGATGGAGTCAATTTCACGTCCAAACTCTCCATATCGTTGACTAGCGTATAAAATGCCTCCAAGAACTCCTTCGGACCTTTGTACATATCGATGACAATCTTCGAAATACGAGTTCGACAGTCGATAATTGCTGCTTGGTTTTCCGCCTGGTACAAGGAGTTGAGCTCCGTCCAGAATACGTACGGGTCCTCTGTCTCCTTGACCAGTCGGAAAACGTTCTCAGCTACGTGCCTAATTAAAATTTCTAAAGCTTTCGCTTTTTTACGCGGCGATAACATATTTACTTCGAGAATCGCGGTTTGAAGTCCTTTGGCCGCAAGAATAACCTTGATTTTTCTTTTCCAGGACACGAAGCCCGTACCGCGAAAGACCATCGACTCCATTGCACGATTATCACCGGCACCGAACATACTACCAGACGAACTACTCGAATCGGATTCTACAGCTACGTCGTCGGACTCGTCGTCGCTACTTTCACTACCTTCGGACTCGTCGTCGGATGGACCAGGAGGTGGAGGAGGTGGAGGACCGGATGACGGATTAAACGGAGGAGGAACGGGATCAACAGGGATTGTCGGATCGTCGGATGTCGAATCACCAAAACCTGCTAAACTTGGACCAGCTTCCGAATCGCCGGATGACTCAGATACGTGCTGTAACGTTACTTTACTTTTACCTTTCGACTTCGGTATACTTTGTTCTGGTTTTTCCTTTTCAGAAAAACCACGAAACTCGGCGCTCGATTTACGCTTATCTACACTACTGTCGTCGTCGTCTACGTTGACCGATTTTCCTGACCGCAAATAGGACAGGACTGTCGACATTTACTTCGTCGAACACCACGAACCAAAAACAAACAGCTACACAAGCCGGATACTTTGACGAACGAATCCACACAGGATACCAAATACGTCGTCGAACTACAGAGCGTTTCACCAACTACGCTCACGCTACCATGAACGATAAATCGATCAAAATCAATAAATCTGACTCACAACAATATTAAACTTGCCTAACATTCGACAAATAGAAAACAAACTTTCAACAAAATAAATATTTATTATTAACGGTCATTGACCTTAACGATCAATAAACCAGACAAATGAGACTGAGCAAAAAGCTCGATGACTTTACTTTACGACGACAAGAATAATATTAACGCGAACTAACTTAGTAACTAACGAAAATAACGAAAAAACAACGATAATTTAACAGCCAACAGTTTACGCGATTTTACGAAAAGAACTAAAAACCATTTTATACGTAACCAACAATATATATATCGCGAAACCGAAATTCATTTTTAATAAAAAATAAAACTTAAAAGTTACCGAACATAGTTCGTTACGGTTACGATTCCAATTTTGCCAACAAAATTATCAAATTTTGGCTTTAAAATTATTATTCTTCAAAATTGTCTAAAAGCCCCCTGTTTAGGTATTTTGCTAATAATTCTCACATCGTTCTCCTTCAAAATCCTGATTTTTGCAGAGAATTGTGAAAAAATTCTCGCTTTTTAACAAAATTTCTAAAAGCAGTCGGTTTTTCAAAAAATTTTGAATTTTTACTCCTTTTAAAAAAATTGTTCAAATGTCTCGCTTTTTTGCAAGAAACTGTCATAAAACCATTTCCATTTTGAAATTCGTCAGTCTCGTTTCATTTTCCCAAAATTACCTTTTTCGTCAAAAATTAACCAAATATTTACTTTGCTGCCAAAAAATTATCAAAAAGTTTCGATTTTTCATCAAAAAGATTCGAAATAATTCAACTTTTTAAAATAAATACATTTCAATTCGTAATAGGTATTCTTTTTTTTGCAATTTTTTTCTGTATAAGCCCTAAATGTTTTGATTATGTACATTTTGTCACTTTTTTGGCTACGTTTCGATTACTTTTTGATTACCCTTTCGAGCTTTTTCGATTACAAAATTACTTTTTTTTAGGGGGGGGGGATTGAGTACGAACCCTGCCGTCCCTGCCCTCGCTTCATTCGGGTCTGTTTACTTTTCATTTTCAAAATTAAAAATTTTAAACACTTGTCATCATTCAAATTCTAAAACTTTTGATTAAAAGAAATAAATGAATTTTTTCAAACATTTTGTTTTTACTTCTCGAAACCCGAATTTTTGAAAGCTTTTACCCTTGCTTCGCTCGGCTCAATGCCAATACTTATCTCTAAACTGAAATAAATCCCAGTTTGAAACGTCCATTAATAATTTAAAAATGAAAATAACAATTTTTTAATGAACGTAACTTAATGCAAGTATTATATCAATTAGCTTTTTTTGAGGGGGGGAGGATGGTGTGTTTATAACCATATAAGGTTATTTGGAAAAATTATCATCTCATCTTTTATTCGTATTTCATTTTTAAAATTCGTCATCGTATTCAAAAAAATAGGTATTTTTTCCCATACCAGCCGGCAAATTTTTAGACAACAAGACAACACCCCTCCCCCCAAAAAAACACTCTAGTATTTTTCTTGTCAGATCGACTTATTTACAAAAAAGTGAATGAAAAATTGAAAAAAAAATGTATGAAACTCGTCTTTAAGTATCCGAACCTGAAAATAAAAACCCAGTAGAAGAAAAATTCGGTGTGGGGGGGGGGTAAAATTTTGAGGGTCACATTCGGTGCATCCGCCAGGGGCCTCCGACCGACCTAATATTCATAATGAAGAATTTCAATCAAACTGAAGCAGTCAAGTCTTACTACAAAAATATTTGCTTACATTAGCGTATGCAGATTTCAGTCGTAATCTTACAATCACGCGATACTCCATCGCAGGTAATTCTGTCCATTGAAATCGTGACTACTATCTTCACCTCGCGCTACCTGATTGCGATTGTTGCTTATCAATGAGATTCGATTACGTACGCAGATTCTTAGACCTTTACAAAGTGTGTGAAGCTATATTCTCAGGCTGGCAGTCGTGCGGTGTCTTTGAATAGTTGGATAGCCTATACATAGATAGACTTAAACATTCCCTTTCGAAGACTCATCTAGGCAAGTTACGACTTGCTTACGTGTATTACGAGAAGGAGAAGGCCGATAAATAGGTATAATGGAATTCGCGACCCAGCGACGATAATGCTCGTGTAAGTTTACATATTAATGTGTTCATTTCGATACAGTTTGACCAATGCACCGAATCGCGGCTGAAGCAGGTGTTGGTTATATTTATCGATATAGATGAAGTGTGCAAATTAAAATAAGTTAATCACCCAGCCATCGTCAACTTTACGAAATCATGATTCATTCGGCGAGAACGAGAACCTCTACTTCTTTCCTCATGGTACAAGATGGGTTCTCGTATTTTGAAATTTCATTATAGGTAGGCTCTTTCCCTCTTTCAGTCTCATCTCTCAGCTCTCATTATACATTCAGCCCAAAAGGTCATTTTCTTTCCTCGACTGTCAAGGGGTTATTCTTCTTAGATTCTTTACGATAATCAAAACACCTTAAATCATTCAGCTAATACCTATTTGTGAACGGTATTTAGTATACACGTGAGCAGACGAAGCACGATGAATTTTAACTCATTCGAAACGAGCCATAAGCCATTTGAGGAACTTTATAGGCAATCTTCGACGCACCGGGGAAGGTATTAAATTACAATGAAACTTACACGCTTCGGTTTACTGATTTTTTTTTATTCCTGTATAAATTTCGGGCTACCTCGAGGGGCTCCGCCATCTCTTCGCAGGGAGCGCAATATTCCAAATCGAATATCTCAGCGAGTCCACGGTGTAATAATTTATTCGTAATCTTCGTATATGGAAATGGGTATGGTACTGTGTGTTTAGTACCTGGTACGTATTTTACACTCGTGTAGTATTTTGTACTACATGGTTTCTAATACACTAATAAGATGAAATTTTATTCACACTGTTTGATCATCGGAGGAGGTTTTCTCGGATACATGGTGTAAATTTCTGCTGCGGATGGCACAGCGTACGACTACGTATCGTATGTTGTTTGTTCGGATAATTATATCGAATTAGGAGAAGTCGCTATCTGCGTCATCCTCACGAGGTACAACTGAAGTAGCTGAGTTGTTGAAAAAACACTCGTTCTTTTCCATACTTTGTGATTGTTGTGGTGTTATTTTTCTGCATAATACTGTCTGAATGCTATACGTACAATGTGTGAATAAATCCGTACCAAGCACTGGCAATCCTCACGATATCACGAAAGTCGCACGTTTGTCACTTCGTCATTGTCTAAGGGGCATTTGATAGCTAACTACGAGTACAACAATTCAAATTTTAGATTTGTTAGTTGCAGGTGAGGTGCGCGGAGGTATGAAAATAAGTTCCAGAACGTCCAGAAAACCAAATTTTAAAAAATGGAAAGACAAATAATACAAAAGTATTTACACTTGTAGGAACTATGAGAAAACAAAAAATTGTACGCTGATTTTTAAATTCTGAAGCACCATCAAAAAAAGAATGAGCATATTGAGCAATGATTCGTGATCGTGATTAGAATAATATTGGACTACATCGGGACACACATCCAGAAAACCAAATTTAAAAAAAATGGCAAGCCGACTGCCGAACCTTCAACGTCAACCTTTGCACAGAGAAATATAAAAGTACTTGCACTATTACACACTCGAGAAAACAAATAATTGCACGCAGATTATCAGATATTTCCATGCATAAGCTACCTTTGTAACATTGATAAATTATCATACATTACAATAGTATAATTACGTTCATAGCGGAATTTTTCAAATCAAACAACACTGTCAATCGTATTCGTATGATTTACAAACAGGCCACTGTTTCAGAAGGAGGTAAGGAGCACATAAGTTGACAATGCTGAGACGAGCTTAGTGAATTGCTGCGAGAAAAATTAAAACTGTCTCAGTTAGTTTTGCTTTCTAATCTTTATCTCTACTTCTATTTTCTCATATTTTGTTATGTGTTTCGTTTATAAACAAAGTTAAAATGATTGGTATTAATGATAGTATTTTACAATATTTTCTAATTTGTTTATTTTTAATTTTTCTCAATCCAAACTGCAGAGGTAAGTTTCATGACATTGTGGTTTTATATACTCGTAAGTACTCATGTTTCATCAATTTTTCTTTTCAGTCTTGTGCGGTGAAGCAAAAGAGCTAAGAAAACATAAGGTGTAAGTAATCACTCGTAAATTATATTTACACATTTCTGAACATATCAACTGATACGAGTACATATTTTTGTAAAAGAAGCATGGTATCGCAAACCAACGTAAAAATTTTTGAACCGGGTGAAAGTGGATTGACAGAGAAGCTCAAAATACATCACCACACCAAAATGAGACCGAAAAAGTTGAAATTTAGTATGGACAGATACTTACACCATAATTTCGACTCCTCTCCTCAGCAAATCGATTAGAAAATATTTTCGAACCCTTTTGAGCAAATCTGGCTAAAACTTGGCCCTACAGAGTCCTAGTAATGGTTTTAAACCTTTTTGGAGCCTCCAGCGGATTTTCGCATTATCCAGTTTTTGAAAAAAAATAAAGAAAGAAAGAAACGCTGAAAGTATAGGGTGAAAATAAAATTCAGCAGCTCTAAACCCGGATTTACCATCTTGGTACCATATTCGATCAATTTGGGCCATATTTTCAAAATCTTTTACATTTTCGAAATTTTATTAAAAATGTGACATTTTTTTAATACTTTGAAATTCTGCGAAATTTAAAGCAAAAAAGTAAGACTTTGCAATGGCTAAAAATCTAACATTTTTGGTAGTAAGTAAGACTTTTGGACCGTAACTTTTAAAAAAAAAGTAAAACTTTTGGGAATTTATGCCAAAAACACGAATGTTTGGCAATTATCTGCAAAAAAATTATACTTATTCGCAATTTTTTGTTGAAAAAGGAGAGACTTTTTTGGATTTTTTGGTTCAAAAATGAAACTTCATTAGGCATTTTTTTAAGCAAAATAGCGGGATTTTTAGGCAATTTTAAAAACAAATTACCACTATTCAGAATTTTTGGCGAAAAAATGACGATTTTTACCATAAAACGAGAACTATTTGAAATTTTTGACAAGATGTGAGGTTTTTTGATATTTTTGACAGAAACATATAAGTAGACTTTGAAAATGTTATCCAAAGGAAGAGCATTGTAACCATGACGATGGAAATACAATATATTCAGTTGAAAAATAATTTTAAAATGTGCATACTATCACAAATTATTCACTCATATTGTATCATTTGCATTTTTTCCTTTGAGATGCACGAAAAAAATCAAATTTTTGATTTTTTAAAAAGATATCTTTAGCAACCAAAATTTGTAGAAAAAGTACCTAGACAAAAAGTTTCTTTTAGCAACTTGATTACTTAACCCTTAAACACCCAAGCAAATCCTGAGATGTTATGAAAAAATGCTTTCAATTTTCTGAATAAGATCATCACAAGTATCACTTTTACTCACAGTTCACCCCCCGGTCATTTGAAGCCACCTCGCTAATGATAGACTTATTTATTTGATTATTGTCAAAAATCGATGAAGCAAAAAACCTGATTGGGTCAATCTTGGAACTGAATGATATAGTTTCATTAGATGCAATGAATGAGTGAAAGCATAATTCCAAAGAACACCTCACCCCTTTTTGGAGGGCAAACATTGATAAAAGTTGGGATAAAATACAGGGACCCATGCTCCATTTTCGGATGAACATATTGATGGTTGAGCTTTCACAAAATGAAATCAAGAAAGGTGTGTGCAGGGTGGACCAGAGCGTTTTTTTACAAATTTGATACGCTTGTCTCGATAAAAACCCGAAAAAACAGAGCATGGATACGCAGAGTACATGATATGGAAATATTCTCAAGTAGGCTTCAAATGACAGAAACAAGAATTGAAAGGAACACAAATGCTCTTAATGGCACATAAGTTCAGAAAATCTACAATGCACCCATCAAATCTGTTTATCACACCGTGGATATTCATTCTGGATATTTGTCACCAAATAGTTACATCCCACAAAGGTTAGCAGTACGATTGTTTTTCTGCAGAAATATCGAAATAGGTTTATCTACCACTTTGAAAAGCTTTACACAGTCAAATTGCAGCACTCCCTGGCATTTCATAATGTCCAAGCATTCATGAAGAGGTCACTATCCTTCCTCGATCATAGATAATGTAGTTCTACATCATGAAAATTGCACACACCCAGAAGCCGTTGTTTACAATCATGAGATTGCGTCTAGCTTATGACTACTGGATTAAGGGGATTCAGATTCAGTAAAAAGCTTTCAACTGCTGTTCAACCACAACTCTGAACTTTTGAAAGTTTTGAGAAATTCCTGCTGAAGTCAATATTCTTTCTTGATATTTGTCAACAAATAGTTAAGTACATCCTGCAAAGGTTAGTGGTACAATTGTTTTTCTGCAGAAGTATCAAAATAGGCTTATCTACCACATTGAAAAGCTTTACACTGTCAAATTGCAGCTGTCTCTGGCATTTCATAATGTTGAAGCATTCATGAAGACATCGCTATCCTTCCTTGATCATACATAGTGTAGTTCAACATCATGAAATATCATGATTGGAAACAACACTTCTGCTCATTATGAAATGCCAGGGAGTGCTGCAATTTGACTGTGTAAAGCTTTTCAAAGTGGTAGATAAACCTATTTCGATATTTCTGCAGAAAAACAATCGTACTGCTAACCTTTGTGGGATGTAACTATTTGGTGACAAATATCGAGAAAGAATATCCACGGTGTGATAAACCGATTTGATGGGTGGATTGTAGATTTTCTGAACTTATGTGCCATTAAGAGCATTTGTGTTCCTTTCAATTCTTGTTTCTGTCATTTCAAGCCTGCTTGGGAATATTTCCGTATTATGTACTCTGCGTATTCATGCTCTGTTTTTTCGGGTTTTTATCGAGACAAGCGTATCAAATTTGTAAAAAAACGCTCTGGTCCACCCTGCACACACCTTTCTTGATTTCATTTTGTGAAAGCTCAACCATCAATATGTTCTAAAGCCCGGAACGATGTCATTAGTGATGTAGTTATAACAGCTATCTCATCGTTTAAAAGCGATACCCGTTAGTAATCGGTATCTCCAAATAAAACCCAAACCTGTTAGTTGTTACAATCACTTTTCATAAAACGATTATTTCAGTATCGTTTATGCATCGGCACAGAAATCCTTATCTGTTGCATGAATATATGAATGGTTGCGCACGTGTGTGAGTGTGTGTGAGTCAGTATTCAAAAGCGTTAGCGATAACGATACCAAAAGCGATACTAACGACATCGCTTTAAATAAACTTGTTAGAAAGCGATGTGAATAATTCGCTGATAAGAAAAACCTGTTACTAACAGTATCGTTAACAGTTTTGAAGCGATGTCGTTGTAATGACTAACAACATCGTTCCGGGCTTTAATATGTTCATCCAAAAATGGAGCATGGGTCCCTGTATTCTATACCGACTTTTATCACTGTTTGTCCCCCAAAAAGGGGTGAGGTGTTCTTTGGAAGTATGCTTTCACTCATTCATTACATCTAATGAAACTATACCTATCATTCAGTTCCAAGATTGACCCAATCGGGTTTTTGGCTTCCTCGATTTTTGACAATAATCGAATAAATAAGTCTATCATTATCGAGGTGGCTTCAAAGGGCTGGGGGGTGAACTGTGAGTAAAAGTGATACTTGTGATCATCTTATTCAGAAAATTGAAAGCATTTTTTCATAATATCTCAGGATTTGCTTGGGTGTTTAAGGGTTAAACAGTAACTCGGTACGAGCCAAGAAAGCACGTTGGGTAAATGCATGAACAAAAAAACCATAATTTTTTCAAAAATGTTCTCTTTTCGAGCGCTCATATTTCCCCTTTAGGAGCACCACAGGAGCTGAAATTTTCAACGTTTGACTTTCAAGTCAAAATGAAGGTTTCCCTTGAATTTGGTCGAAGTCCTCCTACAGTTTTTTTTCTGGACCCGCCGCGCCATCAGTCAAGTATAATGTACCTATTATAAATCTTGTGATTTTATTGCAGCAAATTTTGTGACGTGCCCACCACATTACCCCACACAAATATCACATACCAATGTACCAAATACATCAAGAATCAATCAAAATCTTGTGTTTATAATGAAACAGTTTTCGAATCAACGGCCATTAAAATCTCCTGCGATGATGGTTATTCTACAGATGCAACGGTATCAGTTTGCAATGGCAATGAATGGGTTCCCCCTATAACAGGATGCAGAAGTAAGCATACGCCATTGAGCTTCTTACAATAAGATTCTTTATTCATAACACTCTACAACCATCATCTTTGCAATGTAGAAATGTGTAAAAAACTGAATCCTGTAAACGTTCACTTGGAATGCTTTCGTGAAAATGTTTCCATCCCTTGTGATGAAAAATATCTAGTTTCTGGAGTGACAGTGCGTCCAACATGCGACCATCTTAACTCGTCAGGATTTGTGTTTTACCCTGGTCATCAAGAAATACACTGCCAAGAAGATGGTAACTGGGATAACGATTTGCTTTCCTGTGTTCGAGGTAACCTGTGTCAGCTGCTAATGCGCATGTATGTATGTACATAATGAGATGAAAACACTTTCACGTTAATTTCACCCGTACACAGGTTGTGGGCGATTACAAAAAAACTCGAGCGATTCAGAAACTCGAGGCATGCCGTGGGACGTCACCATTTTCCCATTTAAGGGAAAAAATGCATGCTTAGGCACTATCATAAGTCCCAGAGTAATTTTAACCAGTAAGTTGAAGCCTCGTATGTTACAAGGGAAGCCCCCACATGATAATCTCCGATTTGAATGATGGAAAGAGGACCTCAAAAAACACCCATCCCTCAATTTTCAGCTGCTCAAGTTGATTTTTCGATTTTTGGCGAGCGTTTGAAGTTTTGTGTGTTCAATTCAGAAAACAGGAAAAAATTACAAATAGGTATCCATCTTTCCCACGTATCAAATTCCGGAGCTCAAGTTTTGGCCAAAGGCAGTCTTCCACATACCTGATTGACTCATACCACCATTAGTGGGATCCGACCTCCCGGTCAGAAAACAGGATTTTTTACTGTTTTTTCTCTTTATTTTTCGGTGAAATCGAAAAATGACCGTTTCACCCCACCACATGAACTTGAGCAGCTGAAATTTTGGCCGAAAGATCTATGCTTGATACCTAATCGACTAATGCTACCGTCAGCAGGATCTGGAATTATCATCAGAAATAAAAAATTTTCACACAACATGAGAAAAAGCAATAAAAAATTCTGTTTTCTGAACGGACGGCCGGATCCGGCCAATGATGGTATGAATCTATTTGGTATGTAGCACAGACTTTTTAACCAAAATTTGAGCTCCTGAAGTGCATTACAAAAGCTGATTTTACGGATTTTTCAAATTTTCCAAAAGCATTATGGTATGTAATACGTAAGTATAAACCACGACAGATGGGTAGAAAATTCGATTTCTGATGATAATTCCAGATCCGACCGACGCTAGTTTTAGTCGATTAGGTATCAAGCATAGACCCTTCGGCCAAAAGTTCAGCTGCTCAAGTTGATGTGGTGGGGAGAAAAGGTCATTTATCGGATTCACCGAAAATATGAAAAACAGTAAAAAATCCTGTTTTCTGCTCGGAAGGCCGGATCCGGCCAATGATGGTATGGGTCGATTAGGTATCTAGTACAGACCGTTTGACCAAAATTTGAGCACTTTAAATGCATTAGGTGAGCTGGTTTAACAGGTTTTTCAATTTTTTCAATGACATGTACATATAAAGAACCAGTTGGGCAAAAAATATGATTTCTGATGATAATTCCTGATCCGGCCGACGGTAGTATTAGTCGATTAGGTATCAAGCATAAACCCTTCGGCCAAAATTTCAGCAGCTCAAGTTCATGTGGGGTATCTGGAAGACTGCCTTTGGCCAAAACTTGAGCTCCGGAATTTGATTTATGTGAGAAAGATGGATACCTATTTGTAATTTTTTCCCGTTTTCTGAGTTGAACAAACATAACTTCAAACGCTCGCCAAAAATCGAAAAATCAACTCGAGCAACTGAAAATTGGGCGATGGGGGTTTTTTGAGGTCCTCTTTCCAACAGTCCAAGTTTCATTCAAATCGGAGATTATCATGTGGAGGTTTCCTAGATCTTTCAAAGAAATTATAATTTTTGGTGGAAACATGTATGTACTACATCAACCTTCAGTTTAACTGATCTCTTTTATTTGACTCAAGATGGAATTTTCTGTACCCTTTGTACATATAAATACTAAGATTTGTATGTAATATTATCTTTGTGTGTTGTTGAAGTGATTAATATGCGCAGTGTTATTGTTTTTCACATTAAGCTGAATATTGCGTGCGCAACATGATTTCTGGTTATGAAGATTATAATTCTATGAGCCGTCCCTCGGATCCCGACAATTTCATGGTAGGAGTTTTCAGAGATGCTCCACATTATGAAAAAAATTCATCGTGGTGGGACCGTCTGAAGTATTATGCATACAAACTGGACCCTCTTAAGGAACTCTCACGCTATACATTCTTAGAGGTAAGATACCGTATTGTACACCCTTTTTGATCGAATTTTTTAAGGTAATAAATGGGCAAGAAGGAAAAGGAGGTTTGAATACCTTATAATTTTTGATTGTTCAACATGTCAAAATACAACGTGTAAGAATGAGTATAGAATAACTAGATACTTATTGTCAACTGTTGCATTTCAGTAGGTATTGTGATGACACATGTAGGCAAAATATACGTAAAGTTAAAATCTGTTAAAAAAACGTAATATCGGCTGGCGCCACACAGCCTCACAGCTATAAAAATATGACACGTGTCGAACGTTGGTAAACCACTGACCACCCTTCCGAGTTGCTAATGTGCAACAAACGGTTCGTAATTGCAGTATTGCACATTAGGAACCGTAAGCAATTTAAGTCAAAATGTCTAAGCAATTTAAGTCAAAATGTCTTTTAGCCAACCCTTTACATGATGATTTTTCCCTACAAATACTCTGGTGAGTCCAGGGTTTGGTATGATTCGGTTTTCTATCTTGTAGACGAAAGTCTTAAGTTTAGCTTCGGTTTAAGCTTATTGTTTCTGTATATACTTGTGTTAAATTCGTGAAATAAAGTGAAAGTATTAATTATTCAGTTTGTCGACTATTTAATTGAAAAGGTCCATAAGACCCATTACAATTTGGCGCCCAACGAAAAAAGAGCTTTGAAAGCTTTCGCGAATCAATTGAATTTTCGTGATTTTAAATTAAAAATCGTTTTTCTCAAAACGTAATTGAATACTTGAATTTTTTCGGCAAATTATTTGAATTTTCGTGATTTTTAGTAAAGTTTCAATTGAATTTTTCTTCTCATATCTACCGAATTTGAATTCGTGAATTTTTTTTTCCTGTCATAAACGTAATTGAATACTGGAATTTTTTTTTAAATCAAAGTTGTGAATTTTTTATCGGAGATTTTTTTGGTGAATCTCAACGAATTTTTACGAATTTTAACGAATTTTTGTGAAGTTTCTTGTGTCCGAATCTGTAAAATCAAAAAACGTGAATTTTTTTAATCAAATTTCAACAAATTTTCGCGAATTCCAACGAATTTTTGTGAAGTTGTTTGTGTCCGAATCTGTAAAATTAAAAAAAACGTGAATTTTTTCATCGGAGATTTTTTTGTGAATTTCAACAAATTTTCCCGAATTTCAACGAATTTTCCCGAATTTCAACGAATTTTCCTGAAGTTTTTCGTGTCCGAATCTGTGAAGAAGTTCTTCTTGAAGGTCAACAGACGATTACTTCCTGGAAAGTGGTTTTCAAGTCAATTTTTCAATTCAATTTTCAAGGTAATTTCTCATCCTATATTATATTTTCATTTTATCTTCTCAGAATAATTGATTTTTTTTTTTGTGCTTTTTTGTGCTTTTTTTTTCCAATTTAAAAATATGTGTGCTTATTTCATATAATGAACGCTATTATTAAGTTTTTTAGAAATCTTTTTTCAAAATCAAACAAAAACAAAAACGCTCCTTCAAAATTAATTTTTGAAAATTCAGATACTGAACTGTACTTTTACGAATACAAGAGAAATCATAACACAAAACCGAACAAAATACCAAAAAAGACAACTAAAACTATTGACGTTGAATTACAGATAACAAAAAGACAAACTTTACCAAAAACTGAAAATTCTGACGACATTTATTGGTATCAGCCAAATTTGCAATTCAGATTTGATGAAACAGATCTAAATTGAATTTTTTCTGTTTCTCTCCTTTATTTTTCATGAGTGGTGGCAATTCCACAATTTTCAACCCCGAATCAGAAAAATCACCAAATAGTGCTCCATCCTCTGAAGAAAACATATTAAATACGTCCGAATCCGACTCTGACAAATCAAAATTTGAATCCCCTGAATCGAAAGAAAATTCCCCAACCCAAGAACAAAACCAAGAAAAATCTACTCCAACTAGTCCATTATCAGTTCCCCAATCCATCAGTTGGATCTATTGTCTATCAGTAGCAGAAGCAGAATATTTGATAAAAAAATTAAATTTGACTTTTCCAAAAAAATTGACTCTAGATTCTTTTCGAAATTGTATTAAAACATTTATTGGTGAATCTGAAAAAAACAATAAGACAGCTAGGTATATTCACGCTAGTCTTGTAAAAAGACAAAACAGTTGTTATACTAGTAAAAGAGTTCAAACCGAAAATATGACAACGCAAAAAGAAAAAATTTATGATCCCGAAAAATTTTCTGGTCTCAATAATGACCTATATAAATTTATTGACAGCTTTGAATTATGCTCCAAAGCAAATAATTGGAGCGACGAGCATCAAGCTAAAGTACTTCCAATGTACCTTTCGGAATTGGCATTGGAAGTCTTTAGAAATATTCCCAATCAAAAAACAAAATATTCCGAATTAAAAACACAATTTTTAGAGGCCTTCAATGAAAAAGCTCAGAAAGAAGCTAATGAAAATATCTTAATGACCAGATTTCAAAATGATAATGAAAAATTACTACAATATTTTACTGACATTTTGAATCTCTGTAATAGTGTCAACCCTATTATGGAAGAATCAGTAAAATGTAAACACATTTTAAAAGGTTTAAAAAATGACATTCATAAAGCAATTTCTCTTTTGGATAACTCAACTGTCGAAAAAATTAGGGCAAACTTACAAAAGTACGAATGCACGGAAAATCTTTTAAATTATAGGAAAAATCAGGATAAGGAATCAAGGCTTAAAAAAGTAGAAAATGAGCTATTTTTGCTCAAAAATTCGAATGTCGACAGTTTATGTGATTCAATAAATAACCTCGATATAAAACATGAAAATAATTATGCTACGATAGCCAAGTTTACTCCTCAACAGAATCCAACCCCCCCAAATAGGTTCCCCTTTCGCCCAGTACCCTTTTATCCTCAACGTTTTCGACCTCAACCATTTCGTCCCTTCTTTTTTGGACCACAACCTTTTCAACGTCAACCTTATCGTCCCCCACCACCTCCTCCTCGCCCATTTATGTTTCCACCTCCCCCATTTCCTCGCATCAATTTTCAAAGAAGTCAAATTGGATTTCATCCATTTAGACAAATATCTCCTGGTCCAAATCAACCTTTTCGTTTTGGGTCATATGGACCTAGACCTTATCAAAACCCAAATCAATCATATCAACTAAATCAACCACAATCAAGACCACAACGAAGAGATTTTTGTAGCCTATGCAAAAAAGTAGGCCATATCCGAGAAAAATGCAGATTAAATGACAAAAAAAAACGCCAATAATTTTTGGTCAAGATACCTCATCACAAATTTTATATTTTTTCTTGAACGAATTTCAAAAAACTGATTTCATTTTTAATCTAAATAGATATTCCGATTTAAAATATTTCAGTGATGAGGAAATATCTTCTTTTGACTCAAATTTTTCAAAAACCAAAACGAACTGTATTCAAAAAAATCCATTTACAATAAAAAATTTTGAAATCAAAATTATTTTCAATAATAAAATATATACAGCTATAATTGATACAGGTAGTAATGTATCACTGATGTCAAATAAAATTTTAAAAGACTTCAAAAATTTATCTCCTTCTGATCTAGAAGTCTCAACAGCAGATAGTTCTTCCCTACCTATTATAGGTAAAATGAATATTTCAGTTCAAATTGAAAATATAAAATTTTCTCTTACAGTATACGTTGCTGAAAATTTGAATGCAGATTTTATTTTAGGTATCAGTTTTTTCATTGAAAATTCAGCCATAATTAACTTCAGTAAAAATACGTTTTCGTTAGGAAATTATCCAAATAAATTGATTTTGCCAATGGATCATAAATGGCTCTCGTTGATAAATAAACAAACACCCGTCATGTTGTTGCATAATAAACTTATCGCTACTGCAGATATCGCGATTGCTGGGAAACAAACTCGTACATTTACAATAACAATAACCCCAACACAACTGACTCGAGGTATTTTTATGCACACTAACATTTTTGTCAACAGAACAGGCACAAAGCTTGTAAACTATGAAATGTACGATAATACGTTGACAATGAACTTGAGAAATTTTACTCATTCTCTACAAACTATCCGAAGAAATCAAAATATTGGCACATTTACGCAAACTTTACCTGAAAATAATGTCAATGACATAGTTCAAATTAACCAAATTGATACAAATAATATGTCTAGATTATTCGATTCTGAAAAAAATGAATTACAAATTTCTCCAGATTTAAATAATGATCAGAGACAGGCTGTCCTCTCCCTTTTAAAAAATTATTTGCACTTATTTTCGACTGACCCAACCAACATTGAAAGAGCAAATATCCCAGAATATGTCCTACAGGTCAAAGACAATACACCTGTTGTGTCAAGGGGATATAAATTATCTCCAATTGAAAGGCGCGAAATTAATAGGCAGATAAAATTAATGCTCAAAAATGGCATTCTAGAGAGATCAACTTCACATTATTGTTCCCCTGCTTTTTTATTACGAAAACCAGATGGCTCATATCGTTTCCTTTGTAATTTTCAAAAAATTAATCAAAAATTGTATCCAGACCATAATTCAGTCCCTCGAATCGAAAATATTATCATGGCCTTGGAAGGATCAAAATATTTTTGTCTACTTGACTGTAATGCAGGTTTCCATCAGATACCACTTGCTAAAAACAGCAGATATTTAACAGCAATAATTGTAGATAATCAATTATATCAATTTACTCGTTTACCTCAAGGTTTAATGCTTTCACCTGCAGCTTTTAGTAAAGCTATAAATTCTGAATTTCATGACCTCTTATATGAAATATTAGTTGCATACATGGATGACTTGTGTGTTTTTGGCAGTTCTTTTCAAATAGCTTTAAAAAATTTAAAAGAAACTTTAAATAGACTAGATCGTTTAAAATTGAGATTAAAAACATCAAAATGCAAATTTTTCTTCAAAGAAGTGAACCTTTTAGGTCATAAAATTAATGGAACTTTGATCCAACCAATTGAAAAAAATATTGAAAGTATCCGAAAAATTAAACAACCAACCACAGTCACTGAATTGAGACAATTTTTAGGAATGTGTTCTCATTATCGAAAATTTATTAGAAATTTTTCAAGTATTACAAGCTGCCTATCTGATCTTACTAAAGGCAACCCAGCTAAAAAAGATAAAATTATTTGGAAAGAGGAACATGAAAAAGCATTTCAATTTCTCAAAAAAGCTCTAATTAATGATCCAATTTTAGCAATTTATAATGAATCTAGAGAAACGATAGTAGAAACAGACGCTTCAAATATAGCCATTGGAGGGGTCATCTCTCAAAAAAATGAACTTGATGGAAAAATCCATCCTATTGCCTATTTCAGCAGAAAACTTCAACCACGACAGAAAAAATTGTGCACTTATGACCTGGAATTAACAGCTTTAGTTGAAACAATTTTGTACTTTCGAGAATATTTATTTGGTAAACATTTTTTCGTTTTTACTGATCATGCCCTCCTGATTCATTATAGAAAAATGAAGGAACCAAATTCTCGTATGGCGAGACTAATTTTAAAACTTTCAGAATTTGATTTTGAAATAAAACACAAACCTGGTAAAAATAATGTTGTCCCAGATTTTTTAAGCAGAATTGAAATTAACACAATTTCAACCAACCAAAATTTTGTGGCTGAGCAAATGAAAGACAATTTTTGTAAAAATTTAATTTCTTTATTGAAAAATGAAACAATTGAAATTCCATCATCTGAATTGAATAAATTCAAAAAAATTAGTCGTAGATATATCTTAAGTCCTGAAGGAATTCTCCAACTTAAACATCCCAAACAAAATCTTATCATAATACCATCCCATTTAATTAACGAAATAATTGCCTCATATCATGACAAAGCTATAGGCGGAGGACATTTTGGAATTCGAAAAACTATTGAAAAATTGCAAAATAAATTTCACTGGCAAAATTTAACCAAAGATGTTGAAAAATTTATAAAATCATGTCATGAATGCCAGCTAAGAAAATTGAAACCAGGACCAAAACCTGGACTTTTAAAACCAATCAAAGTGTTAGAATGTGATTTATTAAGCCATATTGAAATTGATTTTGTTGGTCCCCTTCCCACAAGTGAAGGAAAATCTTACATTTTAGTGGGAACGTGTAAGTCCACAAAAATGGCTTTCGCTAAACCAACAGGATCAGCAAACGCTTCGGCAGTTATTGACTTTATTTATGACCTAATTTGTCAATTTGGATGTCCACTTAAAATCACCTGTGACAATGGTAAACATTTTCATAATAAAGAATTTATGGAATTTTGCTCCAAAATTGGAATAAAATTAATTTTTAGTTCCACTTATTCCCCAACTACTCAAGGAGCAGTTGAAAAATTGAACCATTCGTTATGTAAAACCCTAGCATACTATGTAAACAATGAAAAATCAAATTGGTCAAAACTGGTCAAATTTATTGTTTTTACATACAATATCACGCCTATATCAAATTTTCATAAATTATCTCCATACTTCCTAGTGTATGGGAGACATCCCAATTTACCCATAGATAATAAATTATCCATTAATTCATCATCTATGAAAGGAAGACTGGAAGAAATTGAACAATTGGATAAAATTAGGAAAAAGGTACCATCTTTAATTGAGCAAAATCAGCTGATTAATAAGAAAAATTATGACAAAAAGCATAAGGAATTGATTTTCAAGGTAGGCGAAACAGCACTTTTACAAAATCCTATTAAAGGAAAATTCATTCCTACTTATCTAGGACCAGTTAAAATTCTACATAAATTTTCTCCATTAAATTATGAAGTTGAGTATGAAACTAAGAAAAAAATAAAACGTGAGATTGTACATGTCAGACGATTAGAAAAATATCAAAAACGAAAATAGGGGAAATATTGAGAATTCTCAAAAATTTCGTGATCAATCTGTGCAGTTTTCCACTGGGCCCAGGAAGACGTTTCCTTAAAAAAGAAACACAGTATAGGTATCACATTTTTCCAAACATCCAATCAAAACTGAGCAGAATGAAAATTTACAAAAAAAAATATATCTGACCAATAATGCGATTTTTTATTAAATTTCTGACCAATAATTCGTCACTGACGAATGTAATTATTTTTCTATGGCGATAATCACTTCTATTTTCAACACTGACCACTTCAGAAATTTCTTAGCAGAGATAAACATACATAACTTGACAAAAAAATTACGTAAAATATTCCAACAGCAAGCTTGAGAAAAAAATCTTGCTTTGATTTTATAGTACTGTTAAGTGCTACGTGATTTTAACCAATATAACCTCGCAGCTATCCTTATCTCTCGCTCTTTCTCTCTCTTCACTGTTTACTAACCTTCAGTGAACATATGCACGTGTTTTTCTATTTTTAACTTCACCCACTAACCAACTAACACCAAGGTGTAACAATATGAACGATTCGTCAATATTTTACTCTCCTCTCTTTCTATCCTTCAGATGATTCCTTACAATGAACCTGAACCGTTAAGTCAAGCCACCAAAGCTCAAATAATGAGACTGGTCAATCATTACGTACATAGAGAAAAACAGACCATTATTTTCTACGATGACCATGATACATGGGATCTTGCGCACCCAGACGTTGCAGGGTACCATGTACCCTTCTTTAATGTGACCTGGGATGAAATTGACGATGTTCAAAGGACAATGAACAAACTTTTCTATTATTTAGGCATTGAAGCCTATGTATTTTTCATAACTGTGCCAAATAAAATTTTCGTTTTCGATGTAATAATTTCAAACGAACGAATTCTGCCCGAATTATTATTGAAACCTGGGCAATGAAACCAAAATGAAATATGAAAAATCCATTTTTTTTTGCTATGTTACTTTTTCAATTTTTTTATGCTAGTTTTTTTTATTTTATCAAGCATGTACATAGGTAGCTTTTAATTATAAGTAGGGCAACCCAAAATATGCTCTCATTCGAGGTAAAGTACCTATTGAATAGGTATTATAATCGATTTTTCTTTGGAATGAAATATTTCCAAAATATTCATATACCCTACTCGAAAATTTCAATACAAATGGGTATCATTTTCACTCGTTTTGATGAGCACATAATAAAAATGACTATGTCTTTGGGTTCTGTTTCATAATTTACCCATATTACTCTCAAAACAGAACAGAATTTTTGAATTAAAATTCTTATTCAACAAAATTGAGTCATTATCAATAATTTTAAATTTGTCATTTCATCAATCAGCAAAGCATAATCGTCAAAAAACGACTGTGAACATGACATTTGCGATCTTCCGATCCTGAAACTGCTCAAAATATTCAATAAATTGTGAAATATGACGATTTTCAGTAGAAAATATTCAGAAATCATTAAATTGAGCTCATTACAATAAAACCTTCAAAAAAACAAATATATTGGGTTGTCCCAATGAATAGCAAACAGTAGTTTTTCTTATTGTATAATTTATTCTATAAAAATACGTATAAAAAACAAAAAAAAAACAATTAGTTTAAATACATACATATCTAATAACTGTACAAAAATTAATATTTTTCTTTTTTTTTACAGGTTAATTAAAATTACTTTTTACAATTTTTTTTTCTCACTCTTTCTTCGGACTTGCTTGATATCAACTTAAACGTTTGAACGGTGCCTCTGAAAATTACAAAAACAAATACCTCAATAAAAATAAAACAAAACAAAAAATCGTGATTGAAAAAAATAAATAAATCAAATAAACAAATAAAAGAACCTTTTTTTGGAAAAAACAAATGACAAAAAAAAAAAAAAAAACCATAAAAACTTCGAAAACAAAATTCTAAATTTAAAAAAAAAAAAAAAAAAAAAAAAAAAAAAGGAAAATAAATACCAATGGTGACGTTTCCAGTGATCTCGTAGGTAACCATAAGTAACATTCATCATAGGATGGCCCAAATCTAATGATATTTCTTTTGAGATCCACATAGTTTTGATAAGTAAAGGGAAATAATATCTTAAACTGCGGATGGACCTGAATTACATTAATATTCACCATACCTCCTTCGAACCGAACTTTTATTGTTTCCATTAAGTCCTTCTGAAAATACAAAAAAAAAAAAAAAAAATGTTACAAAAAAGTGTCAAAAATATGATTTTTTTTAGACAAAAAAATGATGAAATTTTTTTTTCCCAACTTACATGAATAGACCAAAAGTGGCTATTATAAAACCAGCACCGTGTAGACATACATGGGCTGTTAAAGCCCAATTCGTAATCAACACACATGGCCCTAGGGTCATTATGTGTTAAGAATCCCTTCGTAACACCATCAGCTTTCAAGTATGAATGTCGTAGTGGAAATCTGAATTGATCAACAGTTCTATTTGACCTAGGAACCTGAAAATTTTGAAATAAAAATTAATAAATAAAGCTAATCAAAACACAAAAAAATACGTAAATTTTGATTTTTTGCCAAACTTTAAGGAAATAATTTGAATTTTGAACTTGAAATTTTCAACAAAAAAAAAGTTTAAAAATAATAATAGGAAGTATTCTAATTCGAAAATTTGAATTACTTTTTGAAAATTCTATTAATTATTTGTACCTCAACAAAATGATGTCCAGTTGCCTGTGGTTCAGCAATCTGAGGCTCTGGTACTAAATTTATGCTAGATGGTCCCGCCTGGGGCTCCATCTGCGGCTCCATCTGGGGCTCCACGGTGGAATTTTTTGGCATTTCCAATTCGAGGATCATAGCATTTAAACTTGTCTACAAACAAAACCAAAAAAAAAAAAGTAAAGGTATCAAAACTCAAAAATCAAAAAAAAAAAATGTGAATTATTCTTTAAAAATTTTTTTTTTAAATCAACAAAAAACATACCTCATTTGGTTGTTCAGCATTTGTCATCTCCTGGATGAAGTCTACAGGCTGAAATTCCTCACTTTCAAAATCTATTTCATTCAAACCTAAAAATTGAGAAATTCCATAATTATTTATTTAACACGAAAACCCTTAAAATTATAATCAAAATTTATTCCCCCCTACAATTTTTTGAAAAAAAATACACCAATTTAATGATAAAAATAGAATCAAAAATTCACTTACCAGCAAGAAAGTCATTGTTCTGAGAATCCATTGTAACTCAAATTAATTAAAAAGGAATAAAATAAGAAAATAAAATAAAAAAAATATATCA
Source organism: Planococcus citri (assembly GCF_950023065.1). Classification (NCBI taxonomy): domain Eukaryota; kingdom Metazoa; phylum Arthropoda; class Insecta; order Hemiptera; family Pseudococcidae; genus Planococcus; species Planococcus citri. Next base: position 18,843,602 of record NC_088679.1, on the reverse strand, counting down.
ACTTTTCACAAAAATTTTACACACAAAACTGATAAAAATCAAGATTTTTTTTCTGGTTCACAATACACCTTTGAACACCTCAAACAAGCAAGCATAAGAAGTATGTACTGTACATTGACAAACCTCCAGATATGGAAACAAATCTTATCTTTTAGCAAAATTCCATATCTTTTCTACCTTCTCCAGTTATCCAGTTACATTGTTTTGGAAAAACCTCACGCACCATAATACATACAAGGTGTAGGCAAATACTTTGTTATCTTTCTCTGGCATAGCATGGAAACACAACATCTTGGTAAAATTACTTATACATGGTAGAACAAATTAATTAATTCAATTTTTTTTCAGATGGTACAAATTTTTGAAATCTCAAATATTGCAAAAAAAAGTGTGACAGCATTCGTTGACATTTTTATACATGACAGAAACACATTTCCAATTGTATATTGCGGAAGTAGATTCCGCTGGGATGAGTCGAAAGTAACCATAGCGCCTATTGGCCCAATTCGGATTTCAGTGAATGATCCGATCGAAACCGTCATCAAATTAATTAAAAAGATGCTGTCAATTCTAGACTACAATGTATACGTTTATTACGATGAATTGCCATACGCTTTAAATATGTATGACATAATAATTTCTAGAACAGAGATCAACATAAACGATTTGAGAGCTGATTAATTTTTTTTTGATATCTCCAAATTTTTTTTTTCAAGTCTTTGAAATATTAATTTTTTTTCAATTTTTTGTATGTAAGTATTTTTAACCCCCCCCCCCACATATGACTTAATGATATTTTGAAAATCTCCCCCTCAGGATGCTGACCTTTTTGTAAATACCCCCCCCCCCCCACATTTTTGTTCTTTCCAATTATTTTTATTTTCTTTCCAAACTTTTGTTTTTGAATTTTTTTTGCTGCTTAAAAACTTTTTAATATTCTTTACTTAACAATTTTTTTTTCTGTCTTTTCTTTCAATTTCCAGAATGTTGACATTTTTGGTATTCTACTCTCTTTTCAAAATTTCTTCTACTGAAAACCTATTCACTGAAATTATTCCTGGATCCTTTATATCTGAAATTGAAAATATAGTTGTCTATGAAAAATCCATTCCCTATAAATTTATCTTAAATTATACTTTTCCGAATAGTAATCCTACTAATTCTTCCTATGAATATCCTCCCAATACCAATTGTGAAATGAAAGATGAATGCACCTATACTCATGATTTCTACAAAGCACTGACAAGATTGGATTCCTTCATTGATAATCAACTTCAACAAACTCGTTTTGATGCAAAAATATTAAATGAACATTCAAGAAGAAAAAGATCATTTCTACTAGGAAAACTTTATGGTAATTTCCTAGAATTTTGTTGTGATGTAGTCACTAAAGATGATCTCTACCCATTATTTGTCAACCAGCAAGAATTAACAGCCAATTATAAAAATTTAAAAGAAGCCTTAATTGAAACACATGCAGATATTTTCAATATTTCCACAGAACTTAAATCATTCTCTAAACTAATTCATGCAAATATTGAAATGATAACTCAAACAATAGACACACTCTCTACCACTTTGGAAAAATTTGCAGACCTTTTTGCAGCAGATAGATCCACATATCCAGTACTAATATCAATTCTAGAGAAAACATTCTATAATTCGTTTTTCTCATCCATTATTGAACATTGTAAAGAGCACAAGCTTCCATCTTCAATTATCTCTCCAGAAAGCTTGAAATATTACATTGAAGTTTTGAAAACCAATATTGAAAAATTTAATTACACCATAGCCATACCTACTTCAGAAATTTTGGAATACTATACCAGAAGTATCACACATTGTCAAATTTCAGAACAGCAGATTTTATTAGAAATTCGAGTGCCTTTGAAAAAAATTAATTCAGACTGGAAATTATTCAAATATACTCCAATCTACTTCAGAAATAAAGAAGAGCTCTGTATTCTGAACACTGAGCAAATGCTAATTGCTTTTGATTCTGGAAAACAAATTATCAGAGAAATTACAGGAACAGCATTAAAAAAATGTGATCTTTCAAGACAGTTATGTTTTTTGGACTATTTTGATTCCACCTATGAATCACCAGAATGTGCAAAATCATTAATCCTTGGAAAACAACTTCAAGAATTAAATACAGTGTGCAATTTTAAATGCGAGCACATGCATTCAAAAACAATAATTAGAAAAATTCAAGAAAATATTTACATCATTTCCAATCCTCAAAAATTTCTTTTCCTTCACAACTCTTCAAAATCAGATACTATTCCTTTAGAGATAAATTATAATCAATCTGGTGCAATAAAAATTCAACTCCCTTGTGATTTTGAATTACTTTTAAAAACTGATGAGGAAACCCAAATTCTGATCCCACAAGGATTTCCTTGCATAAAAACTTCTGAAAATACCTTACATCTAAACAGACTACTTCCCTTGCAATGGACTAAATTAGATAATAGCAAAATAGATTTTCACCCCTTTAGTCCCTTAAAATTTAAAAATATTACAAAAATTTTTAATGAAAATTGGAAGGAACAAACCCCCTCTTTTAATATTAAAGAAAACCCCCAAATATTCGAAAACAAATTAAGAGATATAATTTTAAATGATATTCAGACTCCCTTGTATGGAGGACATACTATTAGCAGTATTATTTTTACAATATGGTTAATTGTTTTAAGTGTATTAATTTTAAAAAAATATTGTTAAAATAATTTTACTTATCTTTTTAGAAAAAATTTTATGTATAAATAACAAAAAAAAAAGAGAAAAAATGCATGAAACAAAAAAAAATGAAAAAAAAAAAGAAAGAAAAAAAAGAGAATTGAAAAAAAAAGAAAACAAATGAAAAAAAGAAAAAAAAAGAAAAAAAAATGAAAAAAAGAAAAAAAAGAGTATAAGTAGATTAATAAATATATGAAATTTGATTTAAGATTGAATTGAGTGTCTCTAGTCATTATTTTAAGTATTTTCATGTGTATTTTTTTTGTACTCATTTTTTTTAAAAAAAAAATCTCTACTCATAATACCTCATATTTACATTACATTGATATTTTTTATAATTAGATTTTTTGTAATTAGATATTTTATATTTAGATTTTTCATGTTTAGATTTCTTATAATTCGATTTATTATAATTTGATTTTTTATAATACCATTTTTCATAATACCATTTTTTTATAATAACATTTTCTATGTATAATTATATTTTTATACTAACCAACAAAAAAAAAAATTTTTTTTTAATGTATACCTCTATTACTTGTATATTATAAATTTAGAAAAGAAAAAGCAAACAGACTCTGGACTCATAATCAAGTATCTTGTCCCCTTTTTAATTTTTTTTTGGGAAAATATATTTATTTATTAATTTTTTTTGGGTAAAAGACAAAATTGAAAAAAATGATAATAAACCGAATGGAAACTTTCTAAAATTGAAAATTAACCCCCCCCCTTGTCCCCTTTCACAATCTATTCCATAGTCAAATTTTTTTTTCAAGTGTGGCAAATTTTGGGAAATTAAATTTCTTTTTGAATTTTGGGAAAAGTGTGGTCACTTTTTTGGGAGAAAGGAAATATTGTGATGACACATGTAGGCAAAATATACGTAAAGTTAAAATCTGTTAAAAAAACGTAATATCGGCTGGCGCCACACAGCCTCACAGCTATAAAAATATGACACGTGTCGAACGTTGGTAAACCACTGACCACCCTTCCGAGTTGCTAATGTGCAACAAACGGTTCGTAATTGCAGTATTGCACATTAGGAACCGTAAGCAATTTAAGTCAAAATGTCTAAGCAATTTAAGTCAAAATGTCTTTTAGCCAACCCTTTACATGATGATTTTTCCCTACAAATACTCTGGTGAGTCCAGGGTTTGGTATGATTCGGTTTTCTATCTTGTAGACGAAAGTCTTAAGTTTAGCTTCGGTTTAAGCTTATTGTTTCTGTATATACTTGTGTTAAATTCGTGAAATAAAGTGAAAGTATTAATTATTCAGTTTGTCGACTATTTAATTGAAAAGGTCCATAAGACCCATTACAGTATGTAATTTTTTTAAATTCTCTCCGTGGACATTATTTAAGATCAATTTATCTATACTCGTAATGATCGCAGAGTGATTTCCAAATGTTTGAACAAATTGTTTCATCTCCTGAAGTATTGGGCTAGGTTGTGGTCGAAACGTATTTGTAGTCTTTACATAAAATATTCAATACCTCGTAGATAGGCAATTTAGGTACTTGTCACCTTTTACAATACAAAACTTTAATGAGAATAAATTCTAAAATTAATACATGAGCGTGAGACGCGTTTCGGTCTGCTCGGAGACCATTTTCAATCACGAATGAGGTTACATAACATATAGAAGATAAATAGGGAAGATGCGTCGTATGGAACAAGTAGAGGGGAGATCAACAAGTGTACAAGAGTCAAAAAAATGCGTCATAAATTTAATATACAGGTAGGGGGTGATTTAGAATAGGTAGAAGTGAATCGATTGCACTGTTAGGCGAAACATCGTTGACCATATTGAACTGTGTGGATTTCTCGTGACGTTTTATTTCTATGAGCTCAAGGGTATTGAGGCGATGACCTTTTTCCGCAATATGTAGAATTTGTATTCCTGATTCAGGTAAAAAGTTGTAGCCCGAATTTATGAGATGATCAGCAAAATTACTTTTTCCCCGATGGTTATTTTTCCAAGCTGCTAGATGCCAGACAAACCATCTCGACTTTCAGTTTGAGGTCGAGTTTTGATCGAGTAGAAATCGGCAAATATTTTTGATCATTTTTTTGACGATTTTGAGAATCGACAAAAAATATAAAAATAATCTACTGATAATTTTCAACAATTTTTTTAAAAATGTTAGATTGATGGAAACTTGAAACCAAATCATCCTTTATTGTAGTACTTCATGATGAAAATTCAAATCGATTTCAGGTCGATTTCTTGCTGAGGACCTAAACTTGACTACAAATGTTTGTTGATTTTTTTTTCTCTATAGGCATCAATTATGCAAACAAAAGTTTAAGTCAATTATAGGACGATTTTTACCAAGTCATAAAAATGATGTGAAAATCGATTAAAAATAATTGTTCTAAATTTGTGATATCATAATCGATGCCTTTTTAAAAATTTCAATGCTGGATCGATTTTTCACCAATTTTTAACGGGGAATATATATTGGCACGACAGAAAAAGTGATTCGAACGACAGGACATTCGAACGACAAAATAAGGCATTCTAATGACAATTTTCAACAATTTTCAACGACAGTCCAGCATGACAACTTAGGTAGTACGAACGACAATATTATTTGATACAAATGACGAAAGAAATGTAATCCACATCCAAATAAATTATTCCGCGTCAAAAAAAGAAATGCACGGAAAAATAAATTATTCCCCGCCAAAAAAAATTATTGCCCGGAAAAATAAATTATTCCACCAGAAAATTTTTCCAGAGAAATAACTCATTTTGTGACTAAAAAATTTCGAGAAAATAAACCAACAGAACACGTTTGTGAAACTTACCTTACCAACACTTGATAGGTAATTGAATAGATTTTACGAATGGTTGTATCTACACTTATGAATCTGAATCAGCTGTATGCAAGCATACGTTAGGTAGGTATGCTCATTCGTCTGAAGCTCGTTGAAGTGCCTGCTGAAGCAAAATCAATTCCTTTGGGACAGAAGCGGAAGAGAGGAAGACCCTCAAAAGCCAAAAAAGCACTACTTGTACAATCATACGTACTAGATATATGAACTGTTTTTTTTTCAATTGCTGTCGTGCATTTTATCAATTTTTGTATGTGCAATTTTTATTTTTTATGTCGTTCATTATTTTATTTCTTTGCCGTGCACGATCTGTCGTTAAATGTATTTTATAGACGTGCATTAAATTATTCTGTCGGGCAATACCTTATATCGTCGTTGAAATTAATTTACTGTCGTTCAATACTTTTTTTGTCGTGAAATAATTCTTTTCCCGTGCAATGCCTTTTTCTGTCGTTAAAATGCCCTTTTTTCGTCGTTAAAACGCCTTTTTCTGTCGTGCTGATAAATCACACCCATTTTTAACTCTAGTGAAAATATGTACAATAAAGGATGATTTGGAATCAAGTTTCCATCAATCTTACATTTTTTTAAAAATTGTTGAAAACTATCAGTCGATTATTTTTAAGCTATATTTTTTGTCGATTCTCAAAATTGTCAAAAAAATGATCAAAAATATTTGCCGATTTCTACTCGATCAAAACTCGACCTCAAACTGAAAGTCGAGATGGTTTGTCTGGCATCTAGCAGCTTGGAAAAATAACCATCTGGGAAAAAGTAATTTTGCTGATCATCTTATGAATTCGGGCCACAACTTTTTACCTGAATCAGGAATACGAATTCTACATATTGCGGAAAAAGGTCATCTCCTCAATACCCTTGAGCTCATAGAAATAAAACGTCACGAGAAATCCACAGAGTTCAATATGGTCAACGATGTTTCGCCTAACAGTGCAATCGATTCACTTCTACCTATTCTAAATCACCCCCTACCTGTATATTAAATTTACGACGCAATTTTTTGACTCTTGTACACTTGTTGATCTCCCCTCTACTTGTTCCATACGACGCATCTTCCCTATTTATCTTCTACATGTTATGTAACCTCATTCGTGATTGAAAATGGTCTCCGAGCAGACTAAAACGCGTCTCACACTCATGTATTAATTTTAGAATTTATTCTCATTAACGTTTTGTATTGTAAAAGGTGTTTTTTAATAATTAAAATGTGCGAAAAAGGTGAAAACTACACGCGAATTACTTGTAAACCTACTTACTATTTTATAATGTTTCAGATTAAAGAATTTCGCTATTTCAAGCATGGAAATCAAGACAAATCCTTTTTTCATGATGCATCAATAGTAATCCTTGAAGAAGAAATCAGTTTCAACTCGCACGTTCACCCAGCGTGTGTTCAGTGGGAAACCCCCAAGAGACTAAATATTACTACTGGGATAGCAAAGGTAAAGTTCTTTGTAAGATTTCATATTTTACAACTTACGTTTATTGTTATTGAATCGAAAAATTAGTCAAGGCAACTGAAATTTTGGTTGTAGGGGTTTCAAACAATGTTTTTTTTGAAATGATAATGTACGTAAAATGGAGGGGGGTGGCTAGTGGATTGAGCATTGATAGAAAACAGCAAAACATCACCATAGTGATAGTTGGACATTTCCAATTCGAATTTAAATTGAATTTTAGCATCAGATGAATATTTAAGAAGACCAAGCCTCTCATGTGAACGACTTTTATTAAATATAACTTGAAGCTGAGAAATTTAACTCCACTGAAATCAAAATTTGCTACCTTTAGGTAACTGATTTAGGGCTAGGATTTTTATGCGCTAAAAAAACAGTTTTAAGCGCTTATAAAAAGCAGTTAAAATGGCCAAAAAAAGCAAAATTATGCGCCAAAAAATCTAAAAAAGCGAAAAGCTGATTGCAAAAATCCTATTGAATTTCCTATCAAGTTTAAACTGAATTATTTAAATCAAAAAAATATAAAAAATCATTTATTTTAGATTTAATTTTTGAACAAAAACATAATGTACCTACAAGTGACAGATTACAAGATTTAGGTAAATAAAAACTAACTGATTAAAAATTCAAATGTTCGTTTGCAAAATCAGAGATCAAAATGTTTTTATTTTTTTTCCCAACTAAAATAGTTTGAAAGTGATTTTTTTTGACAAAACAACGAAAATTTGAGTTTTTAGAACGATTTTTTGTCGTTTTTCTTCGAAATATGCGCTAAAGTACTTGAAAAAGCGCTTAAAAAGCGGTTATCGGCCATTTTTTGCTGAAAATAAGCAGTTTTAAGCGTTTATGGTCTAAAAAAGCAAAATTATGCGCGAAAAAATTTTGCTATTCGGCTTAAAAATGCATGAATCGCAAAAGAAACATTGTTATGCGGTATCTGCTGCAGCGCATTCAGACAAGCATTTGCATAAAAATCCTAGCCCTACAGTGATTATCGACGTAGGTAAGTGTTGAAAAAAATGTTGCAACAAATTGTTATCTTAAAAATGTTATTACAATTACCAACATGGTAAATGTTGATGTTTCAGAAAATATGGTAAAATGGCCATCAGTTTGCCAGAATACTTTTGAAAATAATGACTGCTATCAATTTCAATTTCAGGTACATCACAGTACAAACGAAAAAGGACACGGCTTCGAAGATCATTCCTTCTGGAGCCATGACGCATGCCAAAAAAATCCTAATTACCCTCACATAGTGTACAACTTTGTATGTGACCTGTATACTTTTTATAAGGCTAACAGAGTCCTGAATGATACTAAACTTTCAAGAGTAAGCAATCAAACTGCTCTTCACGAAGGGAAATTGTTTTGCATAGAGCAGAAGCAAGACGAGCTGAATGTGGTTGTACATGGAAGCGGGGTTATGATTAAGAATGACGATCGCTATTTTATTAGAGGAATTGCAGGAGAGGTGCTCCACATAGACCAATCAAACAGTGATGCTCTTGATGCTAATTTCAAACACTTCATGAATGAAATTCGTTACATTGCAAACATTTCATATGATGATCTTTCAAAAAATATTTCTGATGCAATAAGTAATGGATCACCTGATACTGGATTTGTTGACAAATCGGTCTTCTTATTCAATAATAACTTTCCAAGTCTTCTACAAAATCATCTTAAATCAGCTGGAACTGAGTTGACGTATCGCAAAGAAAAGTTAGTTAGCGTTACAGATGTAGCTGACTATGTAGATTGGATCAAACATGTTGTAGCTGAAGTTGACCCATATTATAACCCTAGCACATAAGTAGAGCGAATGTTTTTTAAAACTTGTTTAGATATTTTACCAAGCACCATTTCTTCAATTTGTTTCTTTGTAAAATATGGCTCCGGTGAATGTGAAAAAGTACACCTATTGTTATCAAAAATATCTGTAGATATTCGCCTTTAAATCCATTAAAATTTTGAATATCTGTTGTTGTGATTCATTTTTGAGTGAAATTAGCAAATATGCAACTATACGTACTTTGTAGCAAAGTTGAGCAACCCCCGTTCATGATTCTAAACTAAGTTCGACTCATTGTTCTTGACCACTGACCAGTTACACTCGATTCAAAATCTTGAACGAGATTCGCACATGCACCCTCAAAATTCTGAAGGACCGTCAAAAAAAAAAAAGAATTGAGCAATGATTCGTGACCGTTATTAGATTAGTATTGGGCTACTTGGAGACACTCTTCCAGAAAACCAAAATTTAGAAAAATAGCTAAACGAACTTCCAATTTCAAACATTGGACAGAAAAATACAAAAGTCGTACTTGAAAACAAAAAATTGCACGCTTATTATCAGATATTCCCATGCGTATAAATTACCTTGTAACATTGATAAATTATCATACATTACAATAGTTTTAATCAAGTTCATGACGGATTTTTTCGAACCAAACAACACTGTAGATCGTACGATTCACAAAGGGGCCACTGTTTCAGAGAGTGGAAGGGAATATAAGTTGACAACGTTGTGACAAGCTTAGTGTATTCAGTTGATTTTGCTTTCTACATGTTCTTCATCTCCGCCTCTATTTTCTTATTTGTTACATGTTTTGTTTACAAACAAAGTGAAAATGATTGGTACTAAAGATGGAATAGTACACTTTTTTTTGATTTGTTTATTTTTATTTCATCTGAATCCAAACTGCAGAGGTAAGATTCAATGATTCATGACAATGTATTTATGTAGATTTTACTTTTACTCATAGATATGAATTTGTCAATTTGTGGTTTTACACACTCGTGCTCATGTTTCATCAATTTTTCTGTTCAGTCTTGTGCGATGGAGCTAAAGAGCCAAAAAAAATTACCTTGTAAGTAATCAATGGCAAATAATAATATTTACACATTTCTGAACATACCTACTGATAAGTAAGTATTTTTACAATGGAAGTATGGCATTGCCAAACAGCATGAAAATTTTTGAACAATGTACAAGGGGTCGATAGAGAAGCTCAAAACACACCACCGGTCAACATTTCGGGGACTGAAATTCATTTTTAGATTTTTGGCAAATTTTTGAGGCCCGAAAATAAAAAAAAAATCCAAATTTCACCAAACTGACCGAATAAGCTGAAATTTAGTATAGACAGATACACCATAATTTCGAGTCCTACCCCTCAAAATGTTTTCGAACCATCTTAAGCAAATCTGGATAGAATTTGGTCCTCCGGGGAATTGAAAAAAAAATATCAGAATCCGCCGAAAGGTTCTACAGTTATTCGAAACCATTACCAATCGACTGGAGAAGTCAAAAATTGAAAATTCCAACTAAGTAATTTTTGGCAAAAAAGTAGGAATTATGACAATTTTTAGGAACAAGCCAATTTTAGGTACAATATCAGCAAAAAAAGCAGGATTTTCTGAGATTTAATTATTGCAAAAAAAGTGATACTTTTTGGCAATTTCAGGCAAATACCTAAGCGTGGCTTTTAGAAAATTTTTGAAAAAAAATTCAAAAGCAAAATTTGATAATTTGCAAAAATTAGCAAAATACATTACCTACTTTTTTTCGCTATTTTATCCAAAAAGTTGAATTTTTAACCTTGTAAACTTTTTTTTTTTTTTTTTGGGTGTTTGTAATTACTTGATTATTACACCCGTCGTCGTGTGAGATTTAAATCGAGTTGGTAAGGTCAAGTTTTTTAATTAGGTCTAAGAATTTTTTAATTTCGGAAGGGTCGTCTGGTATGAATAGGGATCTTTTATCTAAGTATTTGTAGGAATAGTCTGTGCTGATGTAAGAAGGGACAGTGAAATAGTAAGTGTTGGACAGATATACTTAAGTTCTGACAGGCAGAACTGACATGTGGGTTTTGGGGCCTTTTCATAGAGGTGATTGTGTGTGATTTTTGTGTGGTCAATTCTCAATCTGGTTATAATGATTTCTTCAAGTCTGTTTTAGTGGGAGAGGTTTTTCCAAGGATGGACTGATTTTTTATGTTGAAAGAGCTTGTTTGTGGTTTGGAGGGACCAAAAGTTTTGCCATTTCTCAAGTGTGCTTTGGGTGAAGATAGATTTGAGGTCGTCAGCTGTGATAAATATTAAGGGGAGAAAGGGTGGTGGCAGATTTTGCATTAATATCTACAATTTCATTTCCTAAGATTCCAACGTGGCTGGGTACATACATAAACTGTATGAAGAAGTTTGAATTTTGTAAGTCAAATAGAGTTTTATGAATATTTTGAATTAGAAGGTGATCGGAAAAAATATTTTGGATAGCAGTTAGTGAGCTGAGGGAATGACTTTGAATTAAGAAGGACTTATTTTCTGATTCATAAGTGAGTATATCACAGAGACAGTGGAAAATAGCTGTGAGTTCGGCAGTGTAGATTGAAGAACAGTTATGGATTTTAAAATTTGAGATTCTATATCCTTCATAGAGTAGGCATATACTGTGTGAAGTGTTGGTATTTTTGATCCATCTGTAAAGCAAGGATTGAATTTTTTGTATTCTGATAACAGTTCAAGATAGTTCTGTTTTATTAAGTAGATAAAAAAGTGAAGCTATTCAAAATTGCTAAAAACTTAGAATTTCAGGTGGTGAGCAAGACTATTGAGCAATAATCTTTGGAAAAAAGTAAAGCTCTTTGGACTTTCTTAGAAAAAAAAAACACATTGGCAAAAAAGTGAGATTTTGGCCGGATTTTTGAAAAAAAAGTGCACATTTAGAATTTTTAGCAAAGAAGTGACAATTTTTTGCTTTTTTTGGAAAAGAAATAGACTTTGAAGATTTTAGATGTTTTCTCCTTGAGGACCCATTTCTTCCCTTCAAAAATACCACAGAAGCTGGAATTTTTTCTGGTCGACTTCCAACTAAAAACGAATGCCTCCCTAGAATTTGGTCAAAATCCACCCACATTTTTTTTACGATCCAGGATCCACCCTCAGTAAAAGTATAACGTATGTATGTAATCTATATATTAAAATTATGACCGGATTCTTGTGACAGCGAGATCTCAGGAACGGCTGAACCGATTTTGATCGACGAAGTCTCAAAAAAAAGCTTTTGACCCGTAGATGTGCAGGTTTTAATCAAAAGTTCAAAAAGTTGCGCCGTGAAGCTCAAAAAAGCTCAATAATTGATTTTTGTCCATACGTAGCGCATTCGACGTATACACAGTAGTACGTATATTATACCTTGAAAGAGCATCTAAAAAAGTCAAATGTTGAAGAAAAAAGTTCACAAAAAAGTTGTGCCTTAAAGCTCAAAAAAGCTCAATAATTGATTTTTGTCTATACGTAGCCAACTTGAGGTATACAGAGAAGTACATATATTATACCTTGAAAGAGCATCAAAAGAAGTCAAATGTCGAAGAAAAAAGTTCACAAAAAAGTTGCGCCATAAAACTCAAAAAAGCTCAATAATTGATTTTAGCCTATACGTAGTGCATTCGACATATATAGAGAAATATGTATATTATATTTTGATCGACGAAGTCTCAAAAAAAAAGCTTTTAACCCGTAGATGTGCAGGTTTTAATCAAAAGTTCAAAAAGTTGCGCCGTAATGCTCAAAAAAGCTCAATAATTGATTTTTGTCCATACGTAGCGCATTCGACGTATACACAGTAGTACGTATATTATACCTTGAAAGAGCATCTAAAAAAGTCAAATGTTGAAGAAAAAAGTTCACAAAAAAGTTGTGCCTTAAAGCTCAAAAAAGCTCAATAATTGATTTTAGCCTATACGTAGTACATACATTCGACATATAGAGAAATATGTATATTACACCTTGAAAGAGCATCGAAAGAAGTCCAATGTCAAAAAAAAAGTTTACAAAAAAGTTGTGCCATAAAGCTCAAAAAAGCTCAATAATTGATTTTAGCCTATATGTAGCATATGTCACGTATTCACAGTAGTACGTATATTATACCTTGAAAGAGCATCTAAAAAAGTCAAATGTTGAAGAAAAAAGTTCACAAAAAGTGTGTGCTTTAAAACTCAAAAAAAGCTCAATCTATATATTAATAGCAAGGTGTTTTTTTTTGTGATCGTTCGTTTGAAAGAACTGCCGAACCGATTTTGTTCAACGATGTCTCAAAAAAAAGCTTTTGACCCGTAGATGTGCAGGTTTTGGTCAAAAGTTCAAAAAGTTTTGAAAAAAGCTTTCAAAAGATTCAAAAAGCTCAAAAATTGATACAGTATAAACAAGCGTGACGATGTATACGCGAAAGTACGTATGGTCCACCTAGAAAGAGCTTGCCAAAAAATACTTTTTGACCATATTTGTTAAGTTTTATAAAAAGCTTAAAGCTCGAAAAAGTTGAAAAAGCTTTGTACATGACGTAAACAATTAGAATTCTTCAATACCCCATAAACATTTTAAATTACGTAAGAGGTCCACCCAGAAAGTGCTTGCCAAAAACTACTTTTTGGCCATATTCGTAAAGTTTTGAAAAAAGCTTAAAGCTCAAAAAAGCTCAAATGTCAAATTTTCCTTATATTATAATGTGTAATATGTCGATTGATATGTTTTCGAGGTCGTAGAGTTCGAATCTGGAGTCAGTTTTTTGGTGGGGTTGTGGTATCAAAACTTTGGAATGTTCTGATTAAAGCTTTGAAAAGCTTCAAAAAGCTCAAAAAGTTCAAGGCAGTATAAATGACTGTGTCGATGTATACGCGCAAGTACGTATAGTGTACCTAGAAAGAGCTTGCCAAAAAATGTTTTTTGACCATATTTGTAGAATTTTGGAAAAAATTCAAAGCTCGAAAAAGTTCAAAAAACGTTATACATGACATAAACAATTAGAATTTTTCAGTACCCAATAACTATTTTAATGTATGTATGTATGGCCTACCTAGAATGTGCTTGCCAAAAATACTTTTTGACCATATTCGTAAAGTTTTGAAAAAAGCTTAAAGTTCAAAAAAGATCAAATGTCAAATGTTTCTTATATTATTGTGTGATATGTCGATTGATATGTTTTCGAGGTCGTAGTCTGGAGTTATTTTTTTGGTGAGGTTGTGGGGTAAGTCATGGAGGAGCTTAAAGCTTTAAAAAGTTCAAAAAGCGTCATACTTCATAAGGAACAATTAAAATTCTCCAGTGTCCAATGAATATTTTAAGTATGTATAGTCTCCCTAAAAAGAGCTCCCCAAAAAATACTTTTTGACCATATTCGCAAAATTCTGAAGAAGCTTAAAGCTGAAAAAAGTTCAAAAAACTTCAGATATGATGTAAAAATTAGAATACTCCAGTGCCCAATGAATATTTTAAAGTATGTATAGTCTACCTATATCGAGCTTGCCAAAAAATACTTTTTGACCATATTCGTGAAATTTTGAAGAAAGCTTAAAGCTGAAAATTTTTTAGAAAGCTTCAGATATGACATAAAAAATTAGTATTCTCCAGTACCGAACCAATTTAGAGTACTCATAGTCTACTTAGAAAAAGCTTGCCATAAAATACATTTTGACACATTCGCAGTTTTGAAGAAAGCTTAAATGAAATCCTAAAGCTTAAAAAACATGAAAAAGCTTCATACAATCAGTATTCTCTACTACTCAATAATATTTTAATTTGAAAATAGCTTTTAAACTTTAGTGGTGATGGTTTTTATCAAAAATTGAAAAGTTTCTGAAGGGAGCTTTAAAAAGTTTTTAAATAGCTCAAAACAGAAAAACAACGGTGTTGATGTACACATGAAAAAGTGCTATTTTTAGCACATTGGGTATCAAAATTAATCCTGGAACCATGGTTTCATTTTTTTGAGTTCTGGAGTGGTTATATCTATGTAGCATCTCACTTTTTCATCAACTTATGCAAGTTTTGGACTATTTGGGAAAATCTCTACTGTTATATGTAGGAGTTTAGATTTTTCAACTGAGGGGTTGAATTTTTTTTGTGAGTCCTTGACAAAATTAGAATCACGTTTTAAGGAAATTCCTAATTGCATTTTTGACTCGGAAATCTTGGAATATTTCTAAAATTGTGTTAAGTAAGTATTTTATTGAAGTATTCTCCAGTACCGAACCAATATTTAGAGTACTCATAGTCTGCTTAGAAAAAGCTTGCCATAAAATACATTTTGACACATTCGCAGTTTTGAAGAAAGCTTAAAAAAGTTCCAGGTCAAAGTTAAGTGAAACTTTGAAATTTTCAGTTATGTGGTATTAGATCCAATCCAATGTGTTAGTTTCATTTCAACTGTAGAAAAAAAACAAGTATTTTTGGAATTTTTCAGCAAATTCTGCTAAAAAAGTGATAAGTAGGTAGCCTAATTCGCAATTTTGCCTAAAACTTGAAATTTTTGCCAACTTTAAATGAAACCATGACTTTTCAGGCAATTGTTATAAGAAAGCTGATACTTTTTTTCAATTTTTGTAGAAAAGTAGGACATTATTTTAATGAATGATAAAGCGATGACAGAGTGATGCTTTTCAGGATATTTTAGAGAACAATTTACGCTTTGGGTTATTTTTGATGAAAAAGTAAGAATTATTGGAATTTTTGCTTTGAAACAATTTTTTTTTCTGTCAATTATTAAAACAGCCATAAACTTTCACAATTTCCGGCAAAAAGCAACAATAACAATGTTAGCAAAAAGCAAGACTTTTTGGGAATTATAGGCGAAAAAAGATACTTTCAAAATTTTCAAAATGAACAATTCACGTCTAGAAGAGGAGCGCAGTATGCGCGAAAAACGGGTTATCTATACTTATTAAAAATATTAAGCATAGGTGAAATAAATCTTGTGATTTTATTGCAGCAAATTTTGTGACGTGCCCGTCCAATCACCCCACACAAAAATCACATACAAATGTACCAAATACGTCAAAAATCAATCAGAATCTTGTGTTTTTAATGGAACAGTTTTCGAATCGACGGCTATTAAAATTTCGTGCGATGCTGGTTATTCTACAGATGCAACGGTATCATTTTGCAGTGGCAATGAATGGGTTCCTCCCATAACAGGATGCAGTAGTAAGCATACACATTGAATTCCTCATTAAAAGATTCTTCATTTATAACACTCTATACTTACCTATCATCTTTATACAATGTAGAAAAGTGTAAAAAGCTGAATCCTGTAAACGTTCACTTGGAATGCTTTCGTAAAAATATTTCCGTCCCTTGCGATGAAAAATATCTAGTTTCTGGAGTGACAGTGCGTCCAACATGCGACCATCTTAACTCATCAGGATTTCAGTTCTACCCTGGTCATCAAGAAATACACTGCCAAGAAGATGGAAACTGGGATAATGATTTGCTTTCCTGTGTTCAAGGTAACCTGCGTAAGCTATAGGTACTAATGCGCAAGTGCATAATGAGATGATAACACTTTCATGTTAATTTCACCCTCACACAGATTGTGGTCGATTACAAAAAAAAACGAGTGATTCAGAAACGTGGGGCATGCCATGGGATGTGGTCATTTTCGGAGATAGGGGAACAATATGCTTCGGCACCATCATAAGTCCCAAAGTAATTCTAACCTGTAAGTTGAAACCTACAAATAGCATCATAGACTTTTAAAATACCTAAATTACGAATTTTGGGCGAAAAAGTACAAATATACTTATCAATTTTTTGTTTTACTGGTCTCTTTTAAGTACTTGACCTAAGGGGAAATTTTCCATCTTTTTCAATTCGTGCTTACTTACTGATCTGCAAGTGATTTTTTTTGTATGTTGTCCAATTGACTAATACACAGTGTTGTTGTCCTTTTAAATTAGCAGAATACTGCGTACTCACCAGAGTTATTGATGAATATGACTATAAATCTTTGAGCCGAAATCCCTTGGATCTTGCAAATTTCAAAGTAGCAATTGCGAATGAATTAGATTATCTAAATAATCCGACATTTTGGAGCCGTCTGAAGTATACTGCATCCGAATGGAACCCTTTTATAAAACAAAAACATTTTACACCTCTAATGGTAAGATACTGTAAGTATTGTACACCACTTTTGATCGAATTTTTCGAGGCAATATTAAATGGGGAAGAAGGTAAAGTAGGTTTGAATACCTACTTTGTTTTTCATTGTTCAACATGTCAGAATATGTGTACAGAAAATTCAACATTTTTGAGAAAATTGCTTCAAATACCTACCTAGGTGGTAGGTGCCTATTCTTTTCATTTTATTTTTTTACATGTATTTTTGAAGTAATGGTCTAGGTTGTGAACGAAAAGTGTTCGTAGTCCTTTAGTAAAAATCAATATTAGATCATTTCCTTATTATAATACATATATATGATGTTATGCATAGATTAAAGAATTCCGTCCTTTCAAGCATGGAAATCGAGACAAATCCCTCTTTCACGATGTACTAATATTAATCATGGAAAAAGAAATCAATTTTAACTCGCACGTTCACCCAGCATGTGTTCAGTGGAAAAATCCCAACAGACTAAATATTACTACAGGAATAGCAAAGGTAGGTAAACTTCTACAATAATGTTGTCGACTCAGCATACTAAAAGTGGGGTACTAAGTAAATCTCATTTCAACAACTCAATTAGGTAAAATGTAGTGGAAATTCCGATTTTCGAAAATCCTGTTAGGGTGTTCCAGAACTACCACTCAAAATGATTCGAAACCATTTCCGGTCGATTTAGAGGATCGAAAACTAGGCATACACCCACTGCTTTGTCGGTCTATTTGGTAAAATTTTGATTTTTTCCCCCCATTTTTGACCCAAGTTAAATTTTTTAAAAATTCATTAAAAATCAAAATCGTTTATGAACTCAAAAATTTGATCTGTTGTTTCCAAATTCGTACTCGGAAAATCAGATCACCTCGATTCAACCCTGATGAACTATTTCAGTTGATTTTAAAATTCCGCGATTTAAATTTTTTTTTAGATTTGCCATTGAAAATGAAAGAACACAGGTGTAATGACTTACCTAACTTTTCTCATACGCATTGTAAAATAACTTACTAATTCTCGTATGCGAGTTCATATTTTATCATTTTTGGAAGGAAATTTGTACTCACTTGAAACAAAGAAAATTAAGGTGGATTAGTTATAGTTATAAAATTATTGATCAATCAACAGGTAGGTATATAAAATAATAATGGTCGAAAGCTAAAGTAAAAATTCTGACTACCTACAATTATCTACATAAAACTTGATATGTATTTCAGAAAATATGGTAAAACGACAAATCAGTTTGTCACAACACTTTTTCAAAATATTTAATGTTATATAAATTTCAATTTCAGGTACAACAATTAAAATTAGACAAAGAAGGATTGAGTTACAAAGATTATTCTTTCTTGAGCCATGACGAATGCCAAGAAAACCCAGCATATCCCTACTTCGTGTTCAAATGGGCAATATTTGTGCATGGTTTTGATAAGGCAAACAGGGACCTGAATGATACTAAAACTGTCAGCCTCTCTTCAAAGAAAACCAATCAAATTGCTCTACACGAAAAAAAATTATTTTGTCTTGAGCAGAAGCAAGACCAACTGAACGATTCTATGACTGTAAGCGGAAGCGGTGTAATGATTGAAAAAGATGATCGCTATTTTATTCGAGGAATTGCAGGAGTAACATTTTTAAGCGACAAATCAGACAATGATACTCATTTTAAATACTTCATGAATGAAATTCGTTACATTGCAAACATGTCATATGAAGATTTTTCAAAAAATATTACTGATTCAATGATGAATGGATTAGTTGATCCTGAATTTGTTGAAGTAGCAATCTTGTTATTTAAATATAACTTTCCAAGTCTTCTACGGAATCATCTTGAATCTGCAGTTGGAACTGAGTTACCGAATCGCTTAGAAAAGTTGATTGGTGTAACAGATATAGCCAACTATGTAGATTGGATCAAACATGTTGTAGCTCAAGTTGATCCATATTATAATCCTAGCACATAGAAAGCGAATGTTTTTTAAAACTTGTTCAGATTTTTCACCAAAACACCATCTTCCTCAATTCGTTTCTCAAGTCAGTCGAGTCAAGTACCAACTCATGTTGTAGAAATGGATCCGGTGAATGTGAACAAAGTAGGTATTGTAATCCAAAAAAATCTGTACATATTCAGCTTATAATTCATTAAAATTCTGAATATGTGTTGTTGTGATTCATTTTTGAGTGAAATTAGCAAATATGCAACTGTGTACTCAGTAGCAAAGTTGGGAAACCTCTTTATGAAAATGAATCAATTCTTCAGTTGATTCAAATCATTCATAAAAGAGTTTCAAACTCAACTCTTCCAAAACTCTGTTTTAAATAAGAATCGAAATCTGAATCGATGACCCTTTTCAAGGGGTTTTATTCTTTTTAAACTCTTAAATCCTATTTTTTTAAATTCTGAAACACCATTTTAAAAAAAGGATGAGCAATGATTCGCGATCATGATAAGAATAATATTGGGCTACTTGGAGACACTCTTCCAGAAAACCAAATTGAAAAGAATGGCAACCAAACCCTCAATGTCATCCTTTGCACAGAAAAATACAAAAAGTTCTACACACTAGTACTCATACTCACACACTTCAGAAAACAAAAAATTGAACGCTGATTATCAGATATTTGCATGCATATGTTACCTACCTAGTAACATTGATAAATTATCATAAACCAAACAACACTGTCGATCGTATAATTTACAAAGGGGCCACTATTTCAGAAGAAGGAAGGAAATATACATAAGTTGATAACGTTGTGACAAGCTTACTGAATTACTTCGAGAAACATTAAAACTGTCTCAGCAACTAGTTTTGTTTTCTATTCTTCGTCTCTGCCTCTATTTTCTCATTTGTTACGAGTTTTGTTTATAAACAAAGTGAAAATGACTGGTATTAATGATGGTATTTTACAATATTTTTTAGTTTGTTTATTTTTGATTTTTGTCAATCCAAACAGCGGAGGTAAGTTTCATGAAAACGTATGTAGATTCACTTTTACTTATACGATACGAATTTGTGGTTTCATATACTCCTACTCGTGTTTAATCGATTTTTATTTTCAGTCTTGTGCGATGGAGCAAAAGAGCTAAAAAAAATTACCATGTAAGTAATCACTGGCAAACAATAGTAATGTATTTATGTACACATTTCTGAACATACCTTTACTCATATTATATTAATAACGCAAATATGGCATTGCCAACCAGCATAAAACATTTCGAACCAGATGGAAGGGGATCGATAGAGAAGCTCAAAATACACAACCAGTCAACATTTCAAGGGCTGAAATTATTTTTCGATTTTTGCCAAAATTTTGTGGGCTGAACATGAAAAAAAAAAAATTGAAATTTTACCAAGCTGACCGAAAAAGCGGAAATTTAGTATTGACAGATACACCATAATTTCGACTCCTCCCCTCCCTAAATCGACTGAAAAACGTTTTCGAACTATTTTGAGCAAATCTGGCTAAAATTTGGTCCTTAGCTGGGTGTTGAAAAAAATTAATAGATAAGTAAAATGAAGAAAAAATGAAAAGAGAAAAAAATCAAAATCCGTTAAAAGGTTCTAGAGCTGTTCGAAACCAACACCAATCGACTCGAGAGGTCAAAAACAGGGTAAAAACGAACTTGCAGCTTAGGTCGTTTTAGCGTTCTCAACCGATGATTTTGTAGCAATTCTTCGCTCAGTATTTTCAGTTTCAAAAAATGAAGGAAAAAAGCCACGAACTTTAATTACCTAACAAAATTTCAATTTTGCAGTTTTTGAAATTATTGATAACAAGCAAAATGACCCGCCCTTCGGGCAGGGAATAAATCTCGCAAAATACCATATAATAACTGAGAAATTATAAAAAAATGATAATTTTTTGGCTACATTGTAAAGGGATTTATTCACCAGAAAAAAAATGTTTTTTTACTTCTCGAAATCCAAAATTTTGAGAGCTTTTGCCCTAAACTTGATTGGGTCGTTTTGCTTATGTTTTTTAAAACTGCTACAAAAAATCACTCAAATTTTCAAGTTTATAAGCCAAAAAATCTAATTCTTCCCATAAAAAACATCGTTCTCTCAATCTCAATTATCAAAATGAAAATTTTCAAAAGATTTTGCCCTCGCTATTCCTGGCTCAATTTGTTTGATTATTGTTCTTTCAATTATCAAAATTAAAATGTTTAAATTCCATCTTGCATCCTTTCTGCCATGCATAGTGGTGCAAGGTGCACCTATACATAAGATGAGGGCAAGATTACCATTTTACCTACATCAAAGCAACTTGGTAATTTTTGATTCAAAATTCCCTGGATTTAAACTGATTTTACACTGGACATTCAAAAAATTGAACTATTCTGGATATATTTATCAAATTTCTTGTATTTGAACAGATTTTATGCAAGGTGTAAACATTTTGAGTTGACAATCAAAAAAAAATCTAACCATTTTGGATATATTTTTCGTTTTCAAACGAATTGACTAAGTGAAAAAAATTGAAGTTGAAGAGATACATATGATTGGCCAATGAGTTCACCCATACTTTTTGAGTTTCTCCAGGAATAGATTCACCTTCGATCGATCTCATTCTCTAAGACTGTTAAAAGTTGAAGCTTTGATGATTTTGTAAAATGCTTAAAATTTTTAAATTCCATCTTGCATCCTTTCTGCCATGTATACTTAGTGGTGCACCTATCCCCTCCCCCCACCAAAAAAAAAGAAGTTGGTATATCTTGGAAACGTTTCGCCAAACTCGACGAAGTCGATAAATTTTATGAATTTTTAGTCTTAATAAAGGAATTTATTTTCTGACTGGAACTTGAAGCATATGTTTGGGTCCAGCCCGTTTTTTTTTTCAAAATCAGACTTTCTGAAAATCTATTATTTATTCAAATTTTTAAAAACGTTTAAATTGAATAATAAACTCCTCACATGGAAAAAATGTTTTTTTTTACATCTCGAAATACAAAATTTTGAGAACTTTTGCCCTTACATCATTTAGGTCTTTTTGCTTTTGTTTCTATAACTAAAATTTCTACAAAAAATCAGTCAATTTTGAAATTATTTTTGAAACCAAAAACATCGAATTCTTCCCATTAAAAAAACATCGTTCTTTCAATTGTTTTTTTTTTTTTTTACTTCTCGAAATACTAAATTTTGAGAACTTTTGCCTTCACTTCATTTGGGCCTTTTTGCTTTTGTTTCCAAAACTAAAATTTCTTTAAAAAATCAGTCAAATTTTGAAATTTTGAAGCCAAAAACATCGTCTTCCCATACAAAAAAAAACATCGTTCTTTCAATTATTAAAATGAAAATTTTCAAAAGCATTTGCCCTCGCTACCTGGCTCAATTTGTTTGATTATTTAATTTTTTTACAAAATGATTTTACATTCAAAAACTCAGCTTTTTATTCGGCAAGATTGGTATTTTTTTGTCATGTTAATCTGCAGATTTTCGGTTGACCCCCCCCCCCCTTCCCAGACAATGCTTCTTTGAGAATTTAAAAAAGTTTTCATCTGCTGTAATAGGTACCTACGTTTTTCCAGCCATAACAAAATGTGAGCAAGATTCGGCATAAATTTTGTTTGAAAAAGTTAAATTAAATTGGATTAGGTACTTATTTCAGAAGGAGAAATGTTCAACCGTGGTATAAATGATGATTTTGTAAAATGCTTAGCAAATCGGAAATATTCTGCAGCGAAATGAAAGCTCAAAGATATTCGTGATGTCATCAAAACTTTGAAGCTTAATTACAGCTTTTTAAGGCCTCTAATCGCGAAAAAAATTTCAGTACAACCATCTGCGCATCACGCCGAACATTTTGAGTATTTTTTCAAAATTTTCCGTCCAGCCGTTTTGCAGTGATTGCGTGACAAAGAAAACACCACTTCAATTTATTAAGTAGAAGATAGAGTTCCGAAAATTGGCACCACTGCATTCGAAAATAGTCATTCTTCAGTTTCATAGAAATGATAATAACTCAAGTGTTTGAAGAAAACATTCGATCTTTGGAAAACCTTTTCCTAGCAATCTTCGAAAGTGGCCCCTTTTTGAGAACCCATATCTTCTCTTCAGGAACACCACCAGAGGTGAAACTCCTTTCTAGTTAACTTTTAACTCAAAATGAAGGGCTCCCCTTGAATTTGATCAAAGTCCTGCAACATTTGTTTTCGCGATTTACCCTCAGTAAAAGTACAATATACGTATGTACTTACACATTAAAAATATTAAGTAGGTAAAATAAATCTTGTAATTTCATTCCAGCAAATTTTGTGACGTGCCCGCCCTATTACCCCACACAAATATCACATACCAGTGTACCAAATACGTCAAGAATCAGACAAAATCTTGTGTTTATAATGAAACAGTTTTCGAATCGACGGCGATTAAAATCTCGTGCGACCCTGGTTATTCTACAGATGCAACGGTATCAGTCTGCAATGGCAATGAATGGGTTCCCCCTATAACAGGATGCAGAAGTAAGTATACGCATTGAGCTTCTTATTATAAGATTCTTCATCATAACACTCTACAACCATCGTCTTTGCAATATAGAAAAGTGTAAAAAGCTGAATCCTGTAAATGTTAACTTGGAATGCTTTCGTGAAAATGTTTCCATCCCTTGCGACGAAAAATTTCTAGTTTCTGGAGTGACAGTGCGTCCAACGTGCTCGCGATTTCAGTTCTACCCTGGTCATCAAGAAATACACTGCCAAGAAGATGGAAACTGGGATAATGATTTGCTTTCCTGTGTTCAAAGTAACCTTTGTAAACTACTAATGCGCATTTGTACATATAATGAGATGAAAACACTTTTATGTTAATTTCACCCCCACACAGATTGTGGTCGATTACAAAAAAACTCGAGCGATTCGGATACCCTGAGCATGCCGTGGGATGTCATCATTTACGCACGTAACGGAAAAAATATGTGTTTCGGCACTATCATAAGTCCCAGAGTAATTCTAACTAGTAAGTTGAAGTCTCGTATCTTGGATTTTTCAAAGAAATTATAATTTTTGGTGGAAACATGTACGTATCAACCTTTAGTTCAACTGATCTCTTTTATTTGACTCAAGAGGGGTTTTTCTTTACCCTTTGGATAAATATACTAAGATTTGTATGTTATTGGATTGGGAGTGATTAATGTGCATTGTTATTGTTCTTTACATTAAGCTGAATATTGCGTGCGCAACATCATTTCTGGTTATAAAGACGATGATTCTACTGGCCGTCCTTCGGATCCTACAGTTTTCAACGTAGCACTTCACAGAAATGCTCCACATAATGAAAAAAATTCATCATTGTGGAGCCATCTGAAGTATTATGCATACAAACTGGAATCTCTACGCCTACATTTTACACACTTAGAGGTAAGATACTGTATAGCACATAACTTTTGATCGGATTTTTCAAGGCCTTAATAAGTGTGCAAGAAGGTAAAGTAAGTTTGAATACCTCAGGGATGAAAAGCCTTGATAAAAATTCAGCTTTTGGCTTTCAACTTGAAATTTCAAAATCAAATCTTTTAGCTTTAGCTTTCGGCTATCTCGATTTTTATGGCTTGATTTAGCCAAACTTTTAGCTTCCAATGGCTTTCCCTTATATTTTCTATTTAACATCAATTTCGCTTTTGGCTATATTTTCATTAAGCGTTTAGCTTTAAACTTTTAGCTGATTTATCAACTTAAGTTATACGAAAAAAAAATAAAATAAAAATTAGATCAGATACATTGATTTCATAATCAGTGATAGCTGATAGTGGAGAATATTCATTACTAGGATTAAATTTTTTTCCATTTTATTGAATCTCATTAAAATAAAATTGAATGGAATTTTTTCATTTTTTTCTTTCAAATCTGCAAAAAAACCGTTACAATCAATTTATTTACTCGTAATGGTCACAGAATGATTTGTAAATTTATAACAAATTGTTTCAAATGTGTGCTTATTTTCTTTTCTTTTCTTCTGAAGTATTGACCTTAGGTTGTAGTCGAAACGTGTTCGTAGTCTTTAAATAAAAATCAATACCTAGTACATGGGCAATTTAGGTTCCTACTTACTATTTTATAATGTTATAGATTAAAGAATTTCGATATTTCAATCATGGAAATCAAGACAAATCCCTCTTTCATGATGTATTAATAGTAATCATG
The DNA here is from genome assembly GCF_950023065.1 of Planococcus citri. Classification (NCBI taxonomy): domain Eukaryota; kingdom Metazoa; phylum Arthropoda; class Insecta; order Hemiptera; family Pseudococcidae; genus Planococcus; species Planococcus citri. The sequence continues at coordinate 18,818,474 of NC_088679.1, read as the reverse complement.
AAAGATGAAATCAATTTTGACTCGCAAGTTTCTCCAGCATGTGTTCAGTGGGAAACCCCCAACAGACTAAATATTTCTACTGGAATAGCAAAGGTAAAGTTCTTTAATAATTTTGTATATGATTCAAGTACAAGTGACTACCATCACGTTTCTCTAGAGTAAGATTATGCAGCGTTATCTGTATTGTTTCACACTTTACAAATTGCAATGGAATCATTTCAGTCATGGTATCCAACGGATTTTTTTTGTTGAAAAAATCACTGCTTTTTTCAACCAAATTTTCAGAAAGATCTCCACTTGAAAATATCTCACTTCCGCATTAAAATTGTTTGAAGTACATAACCCCGTTTTCAAAAAAACTTTGTTGGACCCTCAAATGATGTTGGCTCTCTTGTAATGGAGAACCCCCAAATTATGGAAAAATGAAAAAATAAGTTGGTTTCCTATGAAGTCTCTTAAAGTCGAAAAAAATCAGCAAAAAATGAGAAATTGGTATCAGTACTTACAAATTTTTTAAATATGCTTCATTAGAAAACCCCTCTTTGGTCCTCCAAATGTTGTTGGGTTCCTTGTACGAAGCTCCCAAAGTTGAAAAACATTGAAAAAGGCAAATTCATCTCAGAGCAGAATACTTCTAGATAGGTAATTCTTTTTTCAGGAAAAGTCGATCCTTTCTCATCCCCCCCACAATGTTGGCCACATACATACATAGAGACCTCCAAAGTTGACAAGATTAACAAAAAATTTAGGTAGGGCCAAAGTCTGTGGGAAATTTAAGTAAAGTTAAGTGAGGACATTCTGACTCTCAAAATGAGCATAATTTAATGGTAATTTCTTCTAAATAATAATTAACTTCTGAATAAATTGAGTAATTGATTAGATCAATTACCACGACGTCCGGAACCTAAAGGGGAGGCAGGCAGAAAAAGAACACAGGGCCCAATTAGTTTCATTAGTTTCATTGAAACTAAGTGAGTGTAATTTAGACTAAAAAAGGCAGAGGAATTTAGTGGACGCGTTTTTGGGGGTCCTAAAGCAATTTTTGAAATGGTCAGAAGGGGGATCTTAACCCAGGGAGCCGGAAAAGACCTCTGGTGAATTTAAGTGCACCATGTGCACAACTGACAAGTCTAACATTTTCACTAAAAATACAAATAAGTAACTCACTGTTGGTGCTGTCGGCGAATCCTGCTCCATTGCAGAGTCTCCTGTGGTTTCCGGCATAATATCCAAGGAAATTTTGAATAATTTGAAGAAAAGGTCAAATTGAAAAATGAACACACTGTTATTAGTTTAAGATGCAAAGGGCAAATGGCAGAGTTTTAGCTAAGAGGAATAGTAGTTTATTGTAGGGGCCTGAGTCATTCCCAAAGAGGATTTTTGGTGGCCATTTTAAGAGAAATTTACCACCTCTAAATTTGGTAATTTTCAAGTGGATCGTCAGTGCAGCCACTTGAAGTCGATTTTACGACAAAGTCTCCTCTGTGAAGAAAGTTTGGAGTCATGGATATGTTTTTTCGTTGTATGGGAGAAAACGTGCTACTTTTGCTCTCGCCTCTGATCGTTTAGAAGTAAAATGCTGGCGTTTTTCTCCTTCATAACGAAAAATATTCTATTCAACCTGGTGAGTAAGAGTGATTTTCGACAATTTTGATTAATTTCCCTCTCTTTGCTCGGGTAATGAACTTCAAAATTCGTCGAAAATCACATTTATTCCCTAGTTGAATGAACCACTATTCACTTCAAAACTAAAAATGAAATCTCCTCGATAGGGATTCTAATAGATTTTTTCCAAGTTTTCAATAATTGTATTAAAAATCAAAATTGTTTGCGAACTCAAAAATTTGATCTACTGTTTCCAAATTTGTACTCGGAAAATCAGATCATCTCGATTCAAACCGGATGGGAAATTATTTCAGCTGATTTTCAAATTCGTGATTTTAGAATTTTTTTTGATTTGTCATTGAAAATAGGATTTGGATTATAAAATTACTTACTTATTCTTGTACGCGAGTTCATACCTATTCTATCATTTTTGGAAGGAAATTTGTAGGTACTCACCTGAAACAAAGAAAAATTAAAGTGGATTAGTTAATTAAAAATCATTGATCAATATCAACAGAATACATATATGAAATAATAATGATCGGAGGCCAAAGTAAAAATTCTTACAATATCGACGACTGATAAAGAACCAAAAATGAATACTTATTCACAAAGAAAGTAGGTACCTATCATAAAAATAATTGTAAAATTGATTGTGAAAATCACTCAAAAATATCAAAAATTGATGGACCATCATCAGAGAACGAACACCATTTGAGAAAAATGTCTCATGTGGGTAAAATTTTGTACAGACTGTTTAAGTACCAAGACTATGGTAAAAATCAGTTTGCCAAAATAGTTTTGAAAATAATGACTGCTATCAATTTCGATTTCAGGTACAACAATTTAATGATACAAACGCAGAAGGATTTGGTTACGAAGATCATTCTTTCTGGAGCCATGACGCATGCAAAAAAAATCCAACATACCCTTACTTTGTGTACAACTGGGCAAGTCTCATGAATACTTTTGGTAAGGCTAACAAAGACCACAATGATACTAAAAATTTCAGGAAAAGCAATCAAACTGTTTTCCACGAAGGAAAATCGTTTTGTATAGAGCAAAAGCTAGACCAACTGAATCATTCTCTGGTTGTACATGGAAGCGGGGTTATGATTGAAACAGATCATCGCTATTTTATTCGAGGAATTGCAGGATCATCATTCCGCAGAAACCAATCAAAAAATAATCCTCGTTTCAAATATTTCATGAATATAGCTCATTACCTTGCAAACGTTTCATATGAAGATTTTTCAAAGAATATTTCTGATGCAATAATTAATGGGTCATCTGATACTGAATTTGTTGATACATCGGTCTTCTTATTCAATTATAACATTTCAAGTCTTCTACAAAATCATCTTAAATCAGTTGAAACTGAGTTGCCGAATTACACGGAGTTAGTTGTCGTTACAGATGTAGCTGACTATGTTGATTGGATCAAACATGTTGTAGCTGAAGTTGACCCATATTACATATAATCCTAGCACATAGAGCGAATGTTTTTTAGAAATTGTTTCAATATTTTACCAAGCTCCACTTCCTCAATTTGTTTCTCACGTCAGTTGAGTCAAGTACCTACTCATGTCGTGGAAGTGGCACCGGTGAATGTGAAAAAGTAGGTATCGTAATCCTTAAAAAATCTGTAGATATTCGCCGTATATTATAATAATCCATTAAAATTCTGAATATCTGTAGTTGTGACTTGTGATTCATTTTTGAGTGAAATTAGCAAATGTACAACTACCTACTTAGTAGCAAAAGTTGGGCAAACCCTTTCGAAAATGAATCAACTCTTCAGTCCATTCAAATCAATCTAAAGATAGTTTCAACTCAACTCTTCCAAAACGCTTTTTAAACAAAAAAAAAACGAACTTTGGATCAATGACCCTTTTCAAGCAGTTTTACTCTTTTTCAACTCTTTTATCCAATTTTCAAGGGGAAATTGTACAAATATCGTTTATGATTTTGAACTAACTGCAGGTTAAACTTAGTTCAAAATCTTGAACGAGATTCGCACAACTCACCCAGAAAATTCTGAAGCACTATCAAAAAAAGAAAGAGCAGTGATACGTGATCGTGATTAGAATAATATTTGACTACTTCGAGACACTCTTCCAGAAAACCAAATTTCAAAAATGGAAAACCGAACCTTCAATTTCATCCTTTGCACAGAAAAATACAAAAGTATCTACACACTTGTACTCACACACTCGAGAAAACGAAAAATTGAACGTTGATTACCAGATATTTCCATTCATTTGTTACCTTTATAACATTGATAAATAATCATACATTACGATAGTTTTAATCAAGTTCATAGCGGATTTTTTCAAACCAAACAACACTGTCGATCGTATGATTTACAAAGGGGCCACAGTTTCAGAAGGAGGAAGGAAATGTACTCGTTAAGTTGACAACGCATAAAGACAATATTAGTGAATTGCTTCGAGAAAAATTATTACTGTCTCAGTTAGTTTTGTTTTCAATTCTTTATCTCTGTCTCCATTTTCTTATTTGTTACGTGTTTTGTTTATAAACGAAGTGAAAATGATTAGTATTAATCATGGTACTGTACAATATATTTTAATTTGTTTATTTTTGTTTTATCTCAATCCAAACTGCAGAGGTAAGTTTCATGACAACGTACATAATTATGTAGATTTACTTTTACTTACACGAATTCGTGGTTTTACACACTCGTACTCATGTTTCATCAATTTTTCTTTTAGTCTTGTGCGGTGAAGCAAAAGAGCTAAAAAAAAGTACCATGTAAGTAATTGCTTGCAAAGAATAATATTTACACCTTTCTGAACATACCTATACTGATATTTTTATAAGGGAAGTAAGTATGGTATTGCAAATAACCAGCATGAAAATTTTTCATCCAGGTAAAAAGGGATCGATAGAGAAGCTCAAAATACACCACCGCTCGAAATTTCATGAGCTGAAGTTCATTTTTCGATTTTTGGCAAATTTTTGAGAGCCAAAAATGGAAAAAAATCAAAATTTTAACAAATTGACTGGAAAAGCTGAAATGATATGGACTATATTTTCAAAATTTTTTTGTGTCCGTTCAAACCCAAAATTTTTTCCATTGGTTAAGTACATATTTCTGAGAAAAATTAATAGGAAGGTGAATAAATAAACAATGGAAAAAATCAAAATCCGCTAAAAAATTCTAGAGCTATTTGAAAGAGGTCTAAGAATCAGCACCACTGCGTTCCAAAATAATCTCCCTTCTTTCTGTTTCAGAAAAGATGAAAACTCATGTCTAAGTATGAGCTAGTATAAAGAAAACATTAATTGATCCTTGGAAAACCTCTTTCCAACAATTTCGAAAAGATAAAGTCATTTGTGAAGACTTAGTAAGGTCACTATCTACACTCACTCTTTAGTTGCTTCCTAAATAAGTCACTCCAACCGTTCACAAGCCTATTTTAAAACTGTTTCATGAAAAATCAAAACTTTTCGACAATTTTTGGAAGCTAAATTAGGATTTTTGCAATTTACAACAGATTTTTGAGCCATAACTTTTGAAAAAAAGTAAAACTTATTGAAACACACAAATTTTTGGCAATCAAGTATCTGCCAAAAAAATTGTATTTTTTCGCTATTCTCGTTGAAAAAGAGACACTTTTTAGGATTTTTTGGTTGAAAAATGAGACTTTTTGGTATTTTTTATAAGAAAAAAAAATCGAGATTTTTGGGTAATTTTTAGGGGGAAAAAGTACTTCATACTATTCAGAATTTTTGGCGAAAAAGTGACGATTTTTAGCATGAAACGAGAACTATTTCAAAATTTTTGACTTAAGTGAGATTTTTTGCTATTTTTGGAAAAAAACATAGATTTTGGAAATTTTAGCTAAAGACAGAGCTTTAAAACCACGACGTTGAAAATATGTACAATGTACATTGTATTCAGTTGGCTAACAATAAAAAAAAAGTGCATAAGTACGTTCACAAATTATTCACTTAATAATGATACTAATAGGTAGCATTTTTTTCCTTTGAGATACATGAAATCTAAATTTTTGATCTTTCTAAGAACTATAGAAACCAAAATTTGTAGGAGAAGTATCCAAAAAGTTACTTTTAAGTTTTAATAACCTGGTTACATAAAAAAGTAACCAAGCACGAGCCCTGAAAACAGGTTGGGTAGATGACAAAGCGAAAACGACCATAATTTTTTTGAAAATGTTCTCTCTTTAAGCGCTCATATCTCCCTTTCAGGAGCGCCACCACCACCAGAGCTGAAATGTTTAGCAATTGACTTTCAGCTCAAAATGAAGGTTTCCCTTCAATTGGGTAAAAGTCCTCCAACAATTTTTCTTTCGCGATCCACCATCATTAAAAGTATAATGTATTTGTACTTATTACAAATCTTGTGATTTTATTGCAGCAACTTTTGTGAGGTTCCCATCAAATCACCCCACACAAACATCACATACAAATGTACCAAATACATCAAAAATGGATCAGAATCTTGTGTTTTTAATGGAACGGTTTTCGAATCGACAGCGATTAAAATTTCGTGCGAACCAGGTTATTCTACAAATGGCGAAGATTTACTGGCATCAGTTTGCAATGGCAATGAATGGGTTCCTCCTATAAAAGGATGCATTAGTAAGCAATAAGCATACGCATTGAGCATCTTACTACCGACAAAGATTCTACATTCATAACATTCTATAAGTACCTATCATTTTTACAATGTAGAAAAGTGTGAAAAGCTGAATCCTATAAACGTTCACTTGGAATGCTTTCGTAAAAATATTTCCATCCCTTGCGATGAAAAATATCTAGTTTCTGGCGTGACAGTGCGTCCAACATGTGAACATCTTAACTCATCAGGATTTCAGTTCTACCCTGGTCATCAAGAAATACACTGCCAAGACGATGGAACCTGGGATAATGATTTGCTTTCATGTGTTCAAGGTAACCTGTGACAGTTGCTAATGTGCAATGTGCATAATGAGATGAAAACACTTTCATGTTAATTTCACCTTCACACAGATTGTGGTCGATTAGAAAAAAACTCGAGTGATTCAGAAACCTGGGGCATGCCGTGGGACGTCATCATTTTCCAAGATACGAGACATGTACTCGAAAATGTATGCTTCGGCACTATCAGAAGTCCCAGAGTAATTTTAACTTGTAAGTCGAAGCCTCGTATCTTAGATTTTTCAAAGAAATTACAATTTTTGGTGGAAACATGTACATATCAACCTTTAGTTTAACTGATCTCTTTTATTTGACAAGCATTTTTTCTTTGTATGATGTTGAAATGAATAATGCGCAGAGTTATTGTTGTTTACATTAAGCTGAATATTGCATGCTCTCTCGACTTCGTGCCCATGAAGTCTATGAATCTACGAGCCATCCTTTGGATCCCGAAGTTTTCAAAGTAGGAACTATGAGTGATTTAGTCCTAGATCATAAAAATAATTCAAAGTGGTGGAGCCATCTGAAGAATTTTTTTCAGCTTAGAAAAGTCAATTGGTATACATCACGATGGGTAAGATACTGTGTTGTACATCACTTTTAATCCAATAATGGGAAACTGAAAAAAAGAATAGAATAGGTACATATACCTACTTGTCAACTGTTGCATTACAGTATGTAATTTTTTTCTATTCTCCCCCGTAGAAATTATTTACAATCAATTTATTCACTCGTAATGGTCACTGAAAGATTTAAAAATGTTTGAACAAACTGTTTCGAATACGTGCTTATTTTCAATACGTAGGTTGTAGTCGAAACGTATTCGTATAGTCTTTGAATAAAAATTAATACTTAACAAGGTACTTACTATTTTATAATGTTCTTATTTTGTAGATTGGAGAATTTCGTTATTTCAAGCACGGAAATAAAGACAAATCCCTTTTTCACGATGTATTAATAGTAATCATGGACGAAAAAATCAATTTCAACTCGCATGTTCACCCAGCATGTGTTCAGTGGAAAAACCCATACAGACTAAATATTACTACTGGAATAGCAAAGGTGAAGTTCTTTAATGATTTTGTTCAATTCAAGTACGTGACTACACCATTACGTTCCTCTGGAGTAAGAGTGTGCAGCATTATCTGCATTATTTTACACTTAACAAATCACAATGGAATCATTCCTACACCTTCACTCATGAATCATGATTCAAAAATTTTTTGCATGTTTGGAAAAACATGTCGAAAGCATTCAATTTAAAAAATTGCTGTTGTTAAAGTTCATTTTTATCGAATCGAAAAATTAATCAAGGCAGCTGAAACTTTGGTTGTTAGGGGTTTCAGACAATGTTTTTTTTTTTTAAATCGCGATCCCGTTTATTTTGGTGGCGGACTTGGACACCTCAAGACTCGAGAGTTTCCCTCCATAGAAAATCCAAACAACGCGCCGAATGAGAATGTAAAATGCTGGGGGCAAATGGATTGAGCTTTGATGTAAAATAGCAAAACGTCACCATAGTGATAGTTGGACCTCTCAAATTCGAATTTAAATTGAATTATAGCGATCAGATAGATCTTTAAGAAGACCGAGTCTCTCATGTGAACAACTTTTATTAAATATAACTTGAATCAGAAAAATTTAACACGACTGAAATTAAAATTTCTAGCTTTAGGTCGTCGATTGTCAAATTAGGTACCTAAGTGTTGAAAAATGTCACAACAAATTGTTTTTCTAGAAAATGTGTATTACAATTACCAACATAAACGTTATAATTTCAGAAAATATACTTGGTAAAATGGCAAATCACTTTGCCAGAATACTTTTTAAAATAATGACTGCTATCAATTTCAATTTCAGGTACAACAATACAATGGAAAGGCAGAAGAACTGCGTTACAAAGATTATTCTTTCTTGAGCCATGACGCATGCCGAAAAAATCCATCATACCCTTACTTAGTGTACAACTGGGCAAGTCTCCTTTATACTTTTGATAAAGCTAACAGAGGCCTGATTGATACTAAAACATTCGGCCAGGATTCAAAGAAAAGCAATCACACAGCTCTCCACGAAGGAAAATTGTTTTGCCTAGAGCAGAAGCAAGACAAACTGAACGATTTTCTGACTGTACAAGGAAGTGGAGTTATGATTGAAAAAGATCATCGCTATTTTATTCGAGGAATTGCAGGACAACAATACTCAAGAGACCGATCAAACAATGATCCTCGTTTCAAATACTTCATGAATGTAATTCATTACCTTGCAAACATTTCAAATGGAGATTTTGCAAAAAATATTTCTGATGCAATAATTAATAAGTCATCTGATACTGGATTTGTTAATACATCGGTCTTCTTATACAATCATAACTTTTCAAGTCTTCTACAAAAGCATCTTGAATCAGTTGGAACTGAGTTGCAGAATCACACAGAGTTAGTTGACGTTACAGATATAGCTGACTATGTTGATTGGATCAAACATGTTGTAGCTGAAGTTGACCCATACTATATTCCTAGCACATAGAGAGCGAATGTTTTTTAAAACTTGTTTAGATTTTTCACCAAGCCACACTTCCTCAATTTGTTTTTCAAATCAGTAGAGTCAAGTAGGTACCTACTCATGTTGTAGAAATGGCTCCGGTGAATGATGAAAAAGCATTGTAAACCAAAAAAAAATCTGTAGATATTCGCCTTGTAATGCATTAAAATACTGAATTTCTGTTATTGTGATTCATTTTTGAGTGAAATTAGCAAATGCACAACTATTTATGTACTTTGGTAGCAAAGAAAGTTGGCCAAAGCCTCTTTGGAAATTAATCAACTTTTCAGTCATTTAAAATCATTCTCAGAAAAGTTTCAAGTCAACTCTTTCATAAAACTTTTTAAACAAGAATCAAACTCTGAATCGATAACTGTTTTCAAGTAGTTTTATTCTTCTTTAACTCTTTAATCCAATTTTTAACAGAGAGTTGTAGGAATCTCGTTCATGATTCTGAACTATAAATAAGTTTAACACGTTGTTCTTGACTGGTTAAACTCAGTTCAAAATTTTGAACGGGGTTCGCACAACTCACCCCAAAAATTCTGAAGCCCCATCAAAAAAGTAATGAGCAATGATTCGGGATCGTGATTAAAATGATATTGGGCATTGGGCTACTTGGAGGTACTCTTGCAGAAAACCAAATTTCAAAAAATGGCAAGACGCACTTTCAACTTCAACCTTTGCACAGAAAAATACAAAAGTACCGGTAGGTAGGTAGTATAGGTACTTAGTACTTACACTCTCGAGAAAACAAATAATTGTACGCTGATTATCAGTTATTTCCATGCATGTTATCTTGTAACACTGATACATTATGAGTACATTACAATAGTTTTAATTGAGTTTATAGCGGAATTATTCAAACCAAACGACACTATCGATCGTATGATTTACACAAGTCACAAAGACCGCTTTTGCAGAAGGAGAAAGGAAAAATATAAGTTGACAACGCTGATACGAGCTTAGTTATAGTGATTTGCTTCGAGGAAAATTGAAACCGTCTGAGTTAATTTTGTTTCTATTCTTTGTCTCTGGCTCTATTTTCTCATTTGTTACGTGTTTCGTTTATAAATGAAGTGAAAATGATTGGTATTAATGATGGTATTTTACAATATTGTTTATTTTTAATTTTTCTCAATCCAAACAGCGGAGGTAAGTTTCATGACAACGTATGTAGGTGTAGGTACCTGGTACTTTTACTAAATACGAATTTGTAGTTTTACATACCTACTCGTATTCATGTTTCATCAATTTTTCTTTTCAGTCTTGTGCGATGGAGCAAAAGAGCTAAAAAAAAATACTATGTAAGTAATCGCTTGCAAAGAATAATATTTTTATAAACATTTCCGAAAACTGATATTTTTACAAACAAGGGTATGAATTGAATGAGGTAAAAGGGGATCGATAGAGAAGCTCAAAATACACCACCAGTCAACATTTCAGGGGCTGAAATTAATTTTTCGACATTATAGGCAAATTTTTGGGCGCCAAAAATAAGAAAAAAATCTAAAATTTTACCAAACTGACCGAAAAACTCGAAATTTAGTATAGACAGATACACCATAATTTCGACATTCGATTCCTCTCCTCTCCAAACCGATTGGAAAATGTTTTCGAACCATTTTGAGCAAATCTGGCTAAAATTTGGTCCTACCTAGTCCTGGTGATGGTTATAAACCATTCAGGAGTCATCAGCATTAGCGGATTTTCGCAATCTCCAGTTATCGAAAAAACGCAGTAAATAGAGTGAAAATTTAATCTAGGAGCTCTATACTCGGATTCAGCATCTTGGTGACCCATTCGATCGATTTGGGCTATATTTTCAAAATCTTTTTGAGTCCGTTCAAATCCGAAATTTGTTTCAATAATTAGGTATTTTTGAAAAAAATATAAATACTCGTAGGAAGGTAAAAACATAAATATAAACAATGAGAGAAAAATCAAAATCCACTGAAAGGTTCAAGAGCTTTTCGAAACCATCACCAATTGACTCGGTACTCGGGAGGTCAAAAATACGGTATAATCAACTCTCACCTTATTTCGTTTTTGCGATGATTTTGTAGTGATTTTTTGTTCACTATTTTCAATTTCAAAAAATACAGAAAAACAGCCAAAAACTTATACGATACTAATCAAATTTTCAATTTTTTAAAATTTTGAAATTGATAAAAGGAGGGCTAAAAATTAGCACCACTGCACTCCCTTGTTTCAGAAATGATGAAAACTCAAGTTTACAAAGAAAACAATTGATTATTGATCCTTCTCTTTGGAAGAGCGCCTTCCAAAAATCTCGAAAAGATGAAGTCATTTTGTGCAGACTTAGGTAAAGGTCACTTTCTATGCTCGTCCATGGCTGCATCCTAAACAAGTCACCCCTATCGTTTACATACGTACACACTTACCTATTTTAAAACTGTTTCATAAAAAGATCAACAAATTTTCACAGTTTTTGTCAGTAAAATAAGGACTGTTGTAATTTCTAGCGAAAAAAACAATTTTAGGCACACTTTTAGCAAAAAGCAGCACATCTTGGGAATTATTGTCAAAATAAGGTGATACTTTTTGATTTTAGAAAGTTTTTGAGGGAAAAAAATCAAAGATCAAAAATGTGTCAATTTTAGCAAAAATTAGTAATTTTTGGCAATTTCAAGCAAATACTTAAACAAGGTTTTAGAAGATAATTTTTAAAAAAATTAAAAAGCAAACTTTGATAATTTTAGAAAAAATTGTCAATTTTTGTTTCAGGAATTATTTGCAGAAAAATTAGCTTTTTTTGCAATTTGAAAAGTGACATTTTTCACTTTGCAATTTTTGGAAATTTTTGACAAAAAAGTAAGACTTTGCAGTGGCTAAAAATCTAGAATTTTTGGTAGTAAAAGCAAGACTGTTGGATCGTAACTTCTGAAAAAAGGTAAAACTTGGTGGAATTTATTGGAATTTTTGGCAATTAGGGTATCTGTTTCGCCATTTTCGTTGAAAAGGGAAGACTTTTTTGGATCTTTTCGTTGAAAAATGAAACTTTTAGGCTTTTTTTTAAACAAAAAAGGGGGATTTTTGGGAAATTTTTAGAAAAAAATCACTACTAGGCTATTCAGAATTTTTGGCAAAAAGTTATGATTTCTAGCATTATTCACTGAGTGAAATCATTCGCATTTTTTCCTTTGATATGAAGGAAAAAAATTAAATTTGCGATTTTTTTAAAAGTAACTTCAGAAACCAAAAATTTTTAGAAAAAGTACCGAGCCAAAAAATTTCTTCTAGCAACTTGGTTACTTAAAAAGTAATCGAGTGCGAGCCCAGAAAGCAGGTTGGGTAAGTGCCCGAACGAAAAAACCATAATTTATTCAAAAATGTTCTTTTTTTGAGCACTCATATCTCCCTTTTAGAAGCATCACCGGAGCTGAAATTTGTAACGTTTGACATTCAACTCAAAATGAAGGTTTCCCTTAAATTTAGTAAAAATCCTCCAACAGTTTTTTTCGCAATCCGCCATCAGTAAAAGTATCATGTACCTATTCGTATTAAAAATCTTGTGATTTTATTGCAGCAAATTTTGTGACGTGCCTACCCTATTACCCCACACAAATATCACATACCAATGTACCAGATACATCAAGAATCCATCGAAATCTTGTGCTTTTAATGGAACAGTTTTCGAATCGACGGCTATTAAAATCTCGTGCGATGCTGGTTATTCTACAGATGCAACGGTATCATTTTGCAGTGGCAATGAATGGGTTCCTCCCATAACAGGATGCAGTAGTAAGCATACACATTGAATTCCTCATTAAAAGATTCTTCATTTATAACACTCTATAGGTACTTATCTATCATCTTTATACAATATAGAAAAGTGTAAAAAGCTGAATCCTGTAAACGTTCACTTGGAATGCTTTCGTAAAAATATTTCCATCCCTTGCGATGAAAAATATCTAGTTTCTGGAGTGACAGTGCGTCCAACATGCGACCATCTTAGCTCATCAGGATTTCAGTTCTACCCTGGTCATCAAGAAATACACTGCAAAGAAGATGGGAACTGGGATAATGATTTGCTTTCCTGTGTTCAAGGTAACCTGTGATAGCTATTAATATGCATGTGCATAATGAGATGAAAGCACTTTCATGTTAATTTCATCCTCGGACAGATTGTGGTCGATTAGAAAATAACTCGAGTGATTCAAAAACCTGGAGCATGCCATGGGATGTCGTAATTTACGCAAAATGGAGATATGTACTCGTAAATATATGCTTCGGCACTATCATAAGTCCCAGAGTAATTCTAACCTGTAAGTTGAAACCTCGTACATATGTATCTTAGATTTTTCACAGGAATTGCAATGTTTGGTGGAAGTACATACAAGACTTGTACTAATCGAAATAACTAATGCATAGTAAAATGGTTCCTTATACATTTAGCTGAATATTGCATGCTCACCAAAGTTTATGATGAAAGTGATTATAAAAGTATGAGCCAAAATCCCTTGGATCCCGCAATTTTCAATGTAGCAATTAAGAATGATTTCGATTATCGAAATATTACAACATGGCAGACCCGTATGGAGTTTTTTACATATACATTGTTTGGCCCTTCCAGTGAAGACAACGCGTTTATACCAATAAAGGTAAAATGCTGTATTGTATGTGATAATAAATGAGTGATTTCAAAATTTTTGAAAAAATTGCTTCAAATACTTGAGTGCACATTCTTTTAATTTTATTTAGGTAATAATTTGTATTCATTCATTTATTTATTTATTTATTTATTCATTTATTTATTTATTTATTTTTGAATTATTGACCAAGGTTGTGATCGAAAAGTAATCGTAACTTAGTCCTTTAGTAAAAAATAAAAATCAATAATGGAGATAATTTCCTTACTATAATATGATGTCATAGGTTAAAGAATTTCGTTATGTCAATAATGGAAATCAAGACAAATCCCTCTTTCATGATGCATTAATAGTAATCGTGGAAAAAGAAATCAGTTTCAACTCGCACCTTCACCCAGCATGTGTTCAGTGGAAAACCCCCAATAGACTAAATATTACTACTGGAATAGCGAAGGTAAAGTTCTTCAATAATTTTGTAATACCTACCTAGTATGTACCTACCTATTCAAGTATTGACAAGGTACAATCCATTGCGTTTTTCTGTAGTAGGAATGTGCAGTATTATCTGCATTATTTCACAACACAGCGCGGCGGGGAGAGGATGGAAAAAATGACCGTAATATAGTTCGTTGAAAAAGAAATTTAATTCTGAACATTTTTTGTGATTACAAATTTTTCCCAAACTTGAAACTTTTCATTGAATACTTGAAATACATAATATCGAGGTTTCCTAAAGGGGTACTTACAAAATTTGATCGGGAACGGTTGCTCCAAAACGAATTTTGATTAAGAACTAAAACTGTAGATCTGATGTAAGGGAACAACTTTTATTCAATAATTTGTTTTATACGACCCATAGACTACATGACAAGGAGATACACGAATTCTGAATGTTAGGAAGGTGGACCCTTGGAAAAAAGGGAGAGAAAAATATGCTTACAAGTTAACAAACCAAATCTACAACCCTCTCTCCATGTAGGGGTAATAATCTTGCAATTATGAATCCCCCCTCCCCCAAAAAAAGTCAACGTAGGTACTACATATTAAAAAATTTGCAACAAATTTTTATCTTGAAAATGTCTTTAAATTATCTACATAAACGTCAATATTTCAGAAAATATGGGTAAAAGGCAAATCAGTTTACCAGAACACTTTTTAAAAAATAATGCCTATTATAAATTTAAATTTCAGGTACAACAATGGAATGGAGACGGAGAAGAATTCGTTTACAAAGATTATTCTTTCTTGAGTCATGGCGCATGCCAAGAAAACCCAGCATATCCGTTTTTTGTGTCCAAATGGGCCACATTTTCGTATTATTTTGATACAGCAAACAGGGATTTCAACGATATTAAACCTTTCAGGCTCGATTCAACGAAAAACAATCAAACTGCTCTCCACAACAAAGGAAAATTGTTTTGTCTAGAGCAGAAACAAGACCAACGGAACCAATTTCTGACTCTAAGCGGAAGCGGGGTTATGATTGAAAAAGATCATCGCTACTTTATTCGAGGAATTGCAGGAGATCGATTTCTAAGAGACCTAGTAAACAATCATCATTTTAAAAACTTCATGAAAGTAATTCATTACATTGCGAACAAGTCGTATGAAGATTTTTCAAAAAATATTTCCTATGCGATTATTAATGGGTTATTTGATCGTCATTTTGTTGAAAAGGCAATCTACTTATTTAATTATAACTATCCGAGTCTTCTACGAAATCATCTTGAATCTGCAGTTACAGCCAAGTTGCCGAATTCCACGCAAATGCCAATAATAATTGGCGTTACAGATATAGCTGACTATGTAGATTGGATCAAACATGTTGTAGCTGAAGTTGACCCACATTACACATATAATCTTAGCACATAGAGATAGAATGTTTTTGAAAACTTTTTACATTTTTTCATCAGGCATCACTTCGTTAATTTGTTTTTTACGTCAGTAGAGTCAAGTAGGTAGAGGTACCTACACATACTCCTGTTGTAGGAATGGCTCAGGCGAATGAGAAAATAGTATTGTAATACAAAAAAATCTGTAGATATTTGCCTTGTAATGCATTAAAATTCTGAATTTCTGTTGTTGTGGTTTATTTTTAATCAACTTTTCAGTCGCTTAAAATCATTCTCAGAAGAGTTTCAACTCAACTCTTCCATAACTCTTTTTAAAAAAGAATCGAATTCTGAATCGATAACAACTCATTTCAAGTGTTTTATTCTTCTTCCAACTCTTTAATCCAATTTTTAAGATATAGAGTTGTACGAATTTCGTTCATGATTCTGAACTAAGTTTGACACGTTGTTCTTGACTAGTTAAACTTGGTTCACTAAAAATTATGAAGCACCGTCAAAAAAAGAATGAGCATTTCATCATCAGGCAAGAGCATTGAAAAGTTGCACTTTTTGAAAAGATCTTCGCAATAAAAGCTTGAAAAATAAGGAGAGAGTTTTTCTTTTCCAATACTTCAACTTCAACTTTGGGACAGAAAAATGCAAAAGTACCTACTAGAACATACATATGTAATGTAAGTACGTACTTGCACACTTGAGAAAACAGAAAATTGAACGCTGATTATCAGATATTTGCATGCATATGTTAGGTACTTTGTAACATTGATACATTTATCATAAACCAAACAACACTGTCGATACAAAGGGGCCTCTATTTCATAAGGAGGAAGGAAATGAAATTTGACAACACTGAGCCAAGTTTAATGAATTGCTTTCGCGAAAAATTAAAACCGTCTCAGTTGGTTTTGTTTTCTATTCTTCATCATTCTCTGTCTCGATTTTCTTGTGAAAATGATTGCTAATAATGATGGTATACAATGTTTTTTAATTTGCTTATTTTTATTTCATCTCAATCCAAACTGCAAAGGTAAGTTTCATGTTTCATGACAACCCATGTATGTAGATTTACCTACTTTTACTAAGTAATACGAATTCGTTTCTGGTTTTACATACTCGTATACTCATTACTCATGTTCCATTAATATTACTTTTCAGTCTTGTGCGATGGAGCAAAGGAGCTGAAAAGTACCACGTGAGTAATACTCAACTTACTAACAAAGAAATATTTACGCATTTCTGAATATATGTACCTATCTATACCAATATTTTTACAAGATAAGTACCTATGCCATTGCCAGTCAGAATAAAACATTTTCAACTGGGCAAAAGGGGATCAATAGAGAAGCCCAGAACACACCACCAGTCAAAATTTCAAGGACTGAAATTCATTTTCCGAATTTTGGCAAATTTTTCAGCGCCAAAAATTTTAAAAAAATTAAAATTTTACCAAAGTGACTGAAAAACCTGAAATTTGGTACAGACAGACACGCCATAATTTCGACTTCTCCCCCTCACCAAATCGATTGGAAAATGTTTTCCAACCATTTTGAGCAAATCTGGCTAAAATTTGGTCCTCCTCCGAGTTGAAAAAAATCAAGGGATGAGTAAAATATAGAAAATGGGGGAAAAAATCAAAATCCGTTGAAAGGTACTAGAGCTGTTTGAAAACATCACCAATCGACTCGATTATAGTCCAAAATAGGGTGAAAACCAACTTTCAGCTTAAGCCGGTCATTTTGTACTGGTTGACCTTTAACTTGAAATGAAGGTCTCCCTTGAAGTTGATCAAAGCCCTTCAACATTTTTTTTGCAGTCTGTCCACAGAAAAAGTTGAATGTACACATTATACATATTAAAAAACATCTTGCGCAGTTCGCAAGATCAACCGACTTTGCTCTAAATATACACCAGTAATTTACCAACATTTAT
Organism: Planococcus citri; assembly: GCF_950023065.1. NCBI lineage: Eukaryota > Metazoa > Arthropoda > Insecta > Hemiptera > Pseudococcidae > Planococcus > Planococcus citri. The sequence continues at coordinate 18,800,995 of NC_088679.1, read as the reverse complement.
CTCAGTAATTTACCAGACATTACTTAAAAATTTACCAATTTTTCAAAATGCGCGGAAGTACCCAAATTTACCGATTTAATGAATACGAAAAGTCGAAAACATCGACAAAATAAAATAGTCAATCATAAGTAGCCATCATATTACACTTTTATGAAATTGATTTTCAAATAATAATTAGCGTACTCATGAAGACGTAACCGTCATATTACAAGTGGAATAATATATCAGGAAAATTGTTGACAAAAAACAAAATTATTACCGAAATTTACCAATTTACCGAAATTTAGCTACTTACCAAAATTTACCAATTTACCTATTTACCGAAATTTACGTATTTACTGAAATTTACCTATTTACCGAAATTTACCTATTTACCGAAATTTACCAATTTATCAATTTACCAAAATTTACCAATTTACCAAAATTTACCAATTTACCAAAATTTACCAATTTACCAAAATTTACCAATTTACCTAAATTTACCGATTTACCAAAATTTAGAGGTTTTTAATGGCTTAATTTTTATCCAGAATTGAAATTTAGCTATTTACTGAAATTTACCAATTTACCAACATTTACCAATTTACCAAAATTTACCAATTTACCAAAATTTACCTATTTACCAAAATTTACCAATTTACCAAAATTTACCAATTTACCAAAATTTACCAATTTACCAAAATTTACCAATTTACCAAAATTTACCAATTTACCAAAATTTACCGATTTACCAAAATTTACCAATTTACCAAAATTTACCAATTCACTAAAATTTACGAATTTATCAAAATTTATCAATTTACCAAAATTTACCATTTTACCAAAATTTACCAATTTACCAAAATTTACCAATTTACCAAAATTTACCAATTTACTAAAATTTACCAATTTACCAAAATTTACCTAAATTTACCTATTTACCCAAATTTGCCGATTTACCCAAATTTACCGATTTACCCAAATTTACCGATTTACCAAAATTTACGAATTTACCAAAATTTACGAATTTACCCAAATTTATTAATTTACCAAAATTTACGACTTTACCAAAATTTACGCATTTACCAAAAATTACCCCAGCAATTTACTAACATTTACCTCAGTAATTTACCAGACATTACCCACTAATTTACCAATTTTCCATTTTACCAAAAATTACCCCAGCAATTTACCAACATTCACCTCAGTAATTTACGAGACATTTCCTCACTAATTTACCAATTTTTTACCGAATTTTAATTACCCCAGTAATTTACTGTCAAAGGTTTTTACCAATTTACCAAAAATTACCCAAGCAATTTACCAAAATTTTCGACCAACTTTAATTACGAGTAATTCACCAAAAATAACTAATCATTTTATTTACTAAAAATTACTATTAATTAACAAAAAAAAAAAAAAATTATCAAAATTTACTGGCTATTTACCAAAAACTTAATGTTTTTTGTTAAAACAAAAATTACACTAGAAATTTTTGAAAAATTTTGATTTTTTATGGCAAAAAAATTTTGGACGGATAAAATTAACAAAAAAATTAACAAAAAAATCAACAAAAAATTTTCTCCTCTTGACTCGCGCGGGATTCGAACACCCGACCTTCGGCGTACCAATCTGCAACCTACACACCCTAACCACCCCATCTGTTTGTTGGGGGTGAGCCGTTTGCGAGATATAAGGGTTTACACAAATTTCTGCTTATCCATAACGTTGAAACACACTTAAACGTTCATATCTCGTAAACGGCTGAATCGATTTCGACCAAATTAAAAATTTCTCTAGTTCAGTATCAAAGCAATATTTTGCCATCATCAGTTTCCACTTAAAGTTCGGAGCTTTTGAGTTCAGCGTGACACAAATTTATACATAAATTGATATATAAACTTATATATAAATATATAAATAAATAAATATATATATAAACTTATCTCGTTTTGCGCCATATGTCTTATCGTGATCAGCACACTCCAAAACCTCAAGAAAACCCACCCCCACCCAATTCCTCAACCATCATGACAAATACAATACCTTACTTTTCCGTTTCCGGCAAAGTCGGTAAAAATACATAAATTAAATAGGTAAAATAAATCTTGTGATTTTATTGCAGCAAATTTTGTGATGTGCCCACCGTATTACCCCACACAAATAATATTACATACCAATGTACCAAATACATCAAGAATCAATCAAAATCTTGTGTTTATAATGCAACAGTTTTCGAATCGACAGCGATTAAAATCTCGTGCGATGCTGGTTATTCTACAGATGCAACGGTATCATTTTGCAGTGGCAATCAATGGGTTCCTCCCATAACAGGATGCAGTAGTAAGCATACACATTGAATTCCTCATTATAAGATTTTTCATTTATAACACTCTATACTTATCTATCATCTTTATACAATGTAGAAAAGTGTAAAAAGCTGAATCCTGTAAACGTTCACTTGGAATGCTTTCGTAAAAATATTTCCATCCCTTGCGATGAAAAATATCTAGTTTCTGGAGTGACAGTGCGTCCAACATGCGACCATCTTAACTCGTCAGGATTTCAGTTTTACCCTGGTCATCAAGAAATACACTGCCAAGTAGATGGGAACTGGGATAATGATTTGCTTTCCTGTGTTCAAGGTAACCTGTGATAGCTATTAATGTGCATGTGCATAATGAGATGGAAGCACTTTCATGTTAATTTCACCCTCGCACAGATTGTGGTCGATTACAAAAAAACTCGAGCGATTCAGAAACCCCGAACATGCCGTGGAATGTCATGATTTACCATCATAAGGGAAAAACTAAATGTTTCGGCACTATCATAAGTCCCAGAGTAATTCTAACTAGTAAGTCGAAGCCTCATATCTTGGGGTTTTCAAAGAAATTATAATTTTTGGAGGAAAGACGTGCATATCAACCTTTAGTTCGAATGATCGCTTTTATTTGACTCAAGAGGAATTTTTCTCTACCCTTTGGATAAATACTAAGATTTGTATGCATTTTTTTCTTTGTATGTTATTGAAATGATTAATGTGCAGTGTTATTGTTCTTTACATAAAGCTGAATATTGCGTGCGCAACATCATGTCTGATTACGACGACTATAGTTCTATGAACCGTCCCTTGGATCCCACAGGTTACAATGTAGGTCTTTTCGGTGATTCGGCCCCAAATTCATCAGGGTGGAGCCGTCTGAAGTATTATGCATACAAACTGGGCCCTTGTAAACGTATATGTAAACACCAACGTTTTACACCACTGATGGTAAGAAACTGTATTGTACATCACTTTTGATCAACTTTTTCATGGTAATAAGTTAAGTCCCGAACAAGAAGGTAAAGTAGGTTTGAATACTTACTTATAATAATTTTTGATTGTTCAACATGCCTAAACGCGTGTAGGTAGGTAGGTAGGTAGGTAGGTAGGTAGGTACGGATAAAATTAAACTAAAATCAGAAGCTGGAGTAGTTATAGAATAGGTACTTATTGTCAATTTTTCTATTCTTTCCGATGAACATTATTTACAATCAATTTATCATACTGAACAAAAAAATTGTTTAAAATGGGTGATTATTTACATTTTTTCCCCTTAAAGTAGGTATTGCCTAGGTTGTGGTCTAAAGGTATTCGTAGTCTTTAAATAAAAATCAATACCCAATACATAGGCGAATTAGGTTCCTATACTTACTTACTATTTTATAATGTTATAGGTCAAAGAATTTCGTTATTACAAGGAAGGAAAACAAGACAAATTCTTCTTTCATGATGTATTAATAGTAATCATGGAAAAAGAAATCAATTTCGACTCGCAAGTTTCTCCAGCATGTGTTCAGTGGGAAAACCCTAACAGACTAAATATTACTACTGGAATAGCGAAGGTAAAGTTGTTTAATAATTTTGTACAATTCAAGTACAAGCAAGTGACTATTAGGCATTAAATTTCTCTGTACCTAGTAAGATTGTGCAGCGTTATCTACCTTATTTCACATTTTACAAAATACATAGAATGGAATCATTCCGACACCTTCACTCATGATTCAAAAATTTCTTGCATGTTTGAAAAAAAATGGTGTGAGAATTCAATTTGAAAAATGTTTGTTTTTAAAGTCTATTCTCATTGAATCGGAAAATTAGGTAATTAAGGCAGCTGAAATTTTGGTTGAGGTTTCAAGCAATGTTTTTTTTGAAAAATTGCGATCTAAACTAAGCACCGAATGAGAATGTAAAATGCAGGGTGCTAGTGGATTGAGATTTGATAGAAGACAGAAAAAACATCACCATAATAGCGATAGGTACCTAGTTGGACATTTCGAATTCGAATTTAAATTGAATTTCAACAATCAGATGGATATTTAAGAAGACCAAACCGCTCATGTGAAAAAAATTTATTAACACTTAAAGGTCCAAGCAAATCTTGAGATGTTATGAAAAAATGCTTTCAATTTCCTGAATGAGATCATCACAAGTATCACTTTTACTCATAGTTCACCCTTAACCCCTTGAAGCCACCTCGATAATGATCTAGACTTATTTAGGTATTTGATTATCCTCCAAAATCAAAGAAGCAAGAAACCCGATTGGGTCAATCTTGGAACTGAATGATATAGTTTCACTAGATGTAATGAATGAGTGAAAGCATAATTCCAAAAGAAAATATAGAAAACAATAATTCAGCCCGAGCGAAGCGAGGGCAAAAGCTTTTGAAAATAATAAAAATTTGAGGATATATTATGGTTATTTTGTCGGCAAATTAACATTTAAATCCTTTCAAAATTTCGTACAAATTTCGTAAATTTCGTACATTTTGAGCAATTTTTCGTACTTTTTTGGGTCATTTTCAAATTTCGTCCTTTTTTCGTAAATTCGTAATTTTTTGTGCTGTAGACACCCTGCTTAGGTAATTGATTGTCAACAAAAGTAAGTGTTGAAAAAATTTTTGCAATTAATTTCTATCTTAAAAATGTCATTACAACCTTATCAACATAATTGTTGATGTTTCAGAAAATATGGTAAAATACGTAATGAGAATGACTGCTATCGATTTCAATTTCAGGTACAACAATGGAATGATAACGCAGAAAAATACGGTTACGAAGATTATTCTTTCTGGAGCCATGACGCATGCCAAGAAAACCCAAATTACCCTCACTTAGTGTACAACTGGGCATGTCTCATGCATGGTTTTGATAATGCAAACAGACACCGCAATGATACTAAACGTTTCAGGGAAAGTAATCAAACTGCTTTCCATGCAGGGAAATTGTTTTGTATGGAGCAGAAGCTAGACCAACTGAATCATTCTATGATTGTACATGGAAGTGGGGTTATGATTGAAAAAGATGATCGCTATTTTATTCGAGGAATTGCAGGAGAAGTATTCCGCAGAGACACATCGAATAATGATGCTCATTTCAAATACTTCATGAATGTAGCTCATTACCTCGCAAACACTTCATATGAAGATTTTTCAAAAAATATTTCTGATGCAGTCATTAATGGGTCATCTGATACTGAATTTGTTGATTTATCTGTCTTTTTATTCAATTATAATTTTTCAAGTCTTCTACAAAATCATCTTAAATCAGTTGGAAGTGAGTTGCCGAATTACGAAAAAAGGCTAGTTGGCGTTACAGATGTAGCTGACTATGTAGATTGGATCAAACATGTTGTAGCTGAAGTTGACCCATATTATAATCTTAGCACATAGAGAGCGAATGTTTTTTAAAACTTGTTCAGATTTTTCACCAAATATCACTTCCTTAATTTGTTTCTCACATCAGTAGAGTCAAGTACCTAGGTATCTACTCCTGTTGTAGAAATGGCTCCGGCGAATGTGAAAAAGTATTGTAATACAAAAAAATCTGTAGATATTCGCTTCATACTCCATTAAAATTTTGAATATCTGTTGTAGTGATTCATTTTTGAGCGAAATTAGCAAATGTACAACTATGTACTCAGTAGCAAAGTTGGGCAAATCCTTTTTGAAAATGAATCAACATTTCAGTCATTTCAAATCATTCTGAAAAGAGTTTCAACTCAACTCTTCTAAAAAAGCGTTTTAAAAAAAAATCGAACTCTGAATCGATGACTCTTTTCAATGAATTTTATTCTTTTGCACCTCTTTAATCCAATTTTTAAGGAAAAGTTGTACGAATCTCGTTCATGATTCTGATCTAATCGTAAGTTTAACTCGCTGTTCTTAACCAGTTAAACTGAATTCAACATCATGAACTAGATTCGCACAACTCCAGGGTATCTAACGGATTTTTTTTTGAAAAAATCACTACTTTTTTCACTACCTTTTTTCAACCAAATTTTCACACGCAAAAAAATTAACGAAGTCAAATTTTTCACTGGAAAATGTTCAATAAAATTGAAATTGGAAGAAAATTTGTACATATCTTAATTCTGATCACAATTAGTTTTAAAAAAAACAACACAAATGATCGCATTATTGAATTTTTTATTTTTTTCACCACCTTTTTGACCAAATTCACGACTTTTCACTACTTCCACTACCCATTTTTAAAATCACTACTTTCACTACCTGTTAGATTCCCTAAAAAAAAAAGCTAATAAAAAAAACACGAAAAACTTGCAAATTTTCGAGAGGGCTCGGAGTAAAAAGTTTGGGAAAATCTGGCGAAAAAAGTCACGAAAATTTCAGTCTTCCCCCCTCCCCCTCCACGACACATCAATTCGACACGCCACCGCTCAAATGAATCTCACAACTGACCCTAAGACAGCAGGTACTCTTCGCAATACACTTTGCCACGCTTCTTGAAACTCCTGCAGATACTTCCGCTCGCACAGCACAGGCATAGAGCTATTAGTCCATCATGACGCAAAACCAGGAACCAAGCACCACGAGACCACGATAACCAAACCCATTCTCGATTTCATTCCGCTAATCATCGAATCGACCGCATTAAAACCACACACAACATCCACAAACTCACGCATGTCATCGTCATTAAAACACAGGTAAGCTGAAATGATCGAAGTACTAACAACACAGTCGAGTAGTCGCAGAAACCACGTAAAATCCTTCCTGTTCAATGGCATGATTAGGTACTTAATATTTATCCATCTACTGTACTGTTACAGGTCATCCGTACGTATTATCCCTACGGTATGATAGATTGGTAGGTAGCTCTCCATATCTCCAATGTATTCGACCTCGTCGACCTAAACATAACCTGTCCATTCAATCCAATGATACTCTATATATATGTACCGATCGTGCGAACGTGATTTACTCCATATTATGCCTCCGGTACGAGCACGTTATCCAATTAATATTATGTAGTGTACCTAAATCTATAGTACAGTACGTTCAAAAATCAAGACCTGAAAGTACCGGAATCAGGTACAATCGTATAGTGATTTAATTACTACATACGTGAGCTTATACGAAAGCACACTACAAGCGGTAGATAAACTATCGCACGACGACCATCATCTCATATCTGCCATCACATACTCATATCACAATCTCATATCCTCATAGTACTACACATTACCACCTTCGGGCCAGGATATCTCATATCGTTTGCGGTCGTATTGTTAGGCAGGTGTTGAATTATCGCCATATATACCTATATGGTATAATATGCTCGTCGGTTAATTTTCTTTTTCCGACCTTTTATGCGAGATAGCTCGGCTCGTTTCACAACAAGCCGCTCGCTCTTTAAAAGTCACCCTATTGTCCAATCACGTGTTGAATACTCTTTGAAGAGGAGCCGCGTTCCTTTAATATACCGCCGATTGCCAATGCTGCTGAATGTGGCCTGGCTTGGCTTGGCTTGACTTAGCTTGGCCCAAAGCGAAATATCATTTTGACTAGATAAACTGCTATAGGTGCTTTTCCCATCTTTTACTATCACAAATGCACTATTAGGACTAACTAAGGAGAACTATTTGTCGACTAGGTCGTTTCATGTTTGGTGCCCGGCGTGCGATGTGAGGTCCACCACCGCCTATAGTGATTTGCCATAATGATGGTATAATTCGTATGCGGCGTACTTATGCATCCGCAGGTACGTATCAGGGTGGTTCTTAGTATTTGGCGGAAGAGGAAGACTAAATTCAAAATGCTTCTCGTGGTTCTCATTCCCAAAATATGAGCTTAATAATTGGTCCACGTCACTTCGAGTTTCGACAGCTTGAATTTTGTCAAGAGATTCGAGAAGGTGTAAGATGGCAAATAGGGTAGCTTCAATATATGTAATTAATTGGGATAACCCTTATTTATACTCATGATTTTCAATTGACTCGCTCAATTTTAGGAAATATCACGATCATAATACCAGCACACAAAATTTCAGATGCTGAAGTGCATTTTTCGATTTTTGGTGAATTTTTGAAAATCAAATTTAGATTAATAAAATGGAGGAAAAAAATTGAAATTTCACCAAATTAACATAGAAAGCTGAAATTTGATAAATACCCTATTTTTGACCCGCCAAACGCCAAATTGATTGAAAATGGTTCCGAGATGTTTTGAACAGTTCTGAAGTCTCCAATCTCAAAAACGAAAAAAATACCAATTCCACCCTCGTTTTAAAAAGTAACAGATATATTCTTGTTTTATGCTTTAAAAAAAAAAAAAAAAACTACGTACTTGATGAGTAGAAATGATCAAAATAAGCCCTAAAACTAATATTAATTCCCCAAATCCAAATTCCGCCATTTCCAGCCGTTTTGAAGCCTCCAGCGCGACTTTCAATTTCTCCAGAATTTTGAATTGGTCCCAGAAACAGGTGGAGTATAACACACAACTCGATTTTTAGTTGCCCAAATTCATATTTACGCCTTCTGGAGAAAATTCAAAATTCTGGAGAAATTGAAAATCCCGATGGAGGCTCCAGAATGGCTGGAAATGACGAAATTTGTTCTCGGGGGGGGGGGGGGGTAGGTCTGGACGAAATACAGCAATTCGTGCAAGTTTGGAAATTTTCTCGCACATGGGAAATTTTTGATTTTGACCAAATTTTTAAGGGAAATGGTCAAACTCCTACTCTTAAGGTGTCCCCTCCAGAATCGGCACAAATGTGGATAAACTCGTAAAACAGGTCGAGTTAAACTTCACACAACTCGATTTTTAGCTGCCCAACTTCATATTCACACCTTCTGAAGCAAATTCAAAATTCTGGAGAAATTGAAAATCGTGCTGGAGCCTCCAGAATGGCTGGAAATGGCGAGATTTGGATTTAGGGACATAATATCAGTTTTAGGACTCATTTTGATCATTTTTACTGATCAAGTACGTACTTTTTTTTAAAAAAAAAAGCATAAATCACCAAACACAGTCAATTTTGAATAATTTTCAAACGTTCTCCAAAAATCGAAAAATGAAGTCGGGCAGCTGAAAATTTGGATTTAGGGGTTTTAGACCAGGCTCTTTCCAAAAATCACGATCCCGTACAAATCGGAGGCGGACATCTCGAGAGGTTCCCTTGTGAAAAAGTTATTTACAAATTTTTGACTCATAAAGGTAGGTACTTGATGTGGTCAAATCAACTTGGGCGGATTCTTAGGGTTTTATTGGAAAATGGGGATTTCCTAAATGCAGCTGGAGCCTCTAAAACGGTTCGAAACCACTGTCAGCCGACTCATCACGTTGCATTGTAGCTTTTCATCTCCATTTGCTGAAATTTAGTGGAAATTTCGAGTTTCAAAAATCATACTGGAAGCTCCGGAACTGCTCAAAATGGCTCGAAACGATTTTGAGTCACTTTTTGGCGAGTCATACATTTGGTACATACCAAATTTCAGCTTCCTAAGTTTTGATGAGGTGAAATTTTGATTTTTTTCTTTTTACATCTTTGCACCTTGGTTTTTTATTAATTCACGAAAAATCGAAAAATGCACTTCAGCTCCTGAAATTTTGGGGTATATTGTTGGATTCAGAAAATATTCTGTATGTTGAATTACCTCCCTTGATAGATTATCAGAAAATCGAAAAATTCGGTTAAGCATTTGCATCTTAAATTTTGGTCAATTTGGACAAATATTAGAATATTTTTGTGAAAATGGAATTTCCAAAAAATGGCTGGAAGCTCCAGAACGACTTGAAACGGGTTTCAGTCAACTCAGCATATTTAAAATTAAGGTACAGATTGAATTCTACTTTTTCAACTTTATTTGATAGAATTTTAGTGGAAAATTCAACTTCTAAAATCTTCTGGTATCTCCAGAGCAGCTTAAATAAAACCGTTCGGAATCGTTTCCAATCAATTTGAGGGAGTAAAGGGTGAAGGAAAAATAGCGTAAGTATACACCAGACTTTCACTTTCTAGGTGAATTAGCTGAAATTTTGTGTTTTTTTTTTCATTTTTGGGCCTTTGATTTTTATAAATTTGTCAAAAATCGAAAAATGCACTTCTGCTTTGTAACTTTTTCTGGCGATATACTCTTGCAGTAAGTATTTGAATCTGAATTTTGCCAAGATTTAACCGAAATTTCATTACTTTTTAATAATTTTTAGCGATTAAAAAATGCTTTATCGAGTGATTTGATAATATGGTTTTTGAATGTTTTCAACATTTTTTTATGCTTACATTATTTTTTGGCAAATTGTACTGAAGTTTCGAGACCGAAAATTGGAACACACATTTAATATGATAGGTATAATTATTTATTAAACGAAAAAATAGTTGATAAATATACGAAAAACGGAATACGAATATTGATGAGCACTTCACTCGACGACCAAGTCTTACAAAACACTAAAAATTCGATCGTGACTATGTTGCCTCCATCCAACCTTCGACAAAAACCACTAGATCTTGGAGGGGTATAGCGGGTTAAGTATGGCGATTTGGCCCTTGAAACAGTTATTGACCGCTCCTACCCTAAAAGGTCAACCATGATGAGAAAAAACTGTGATGAAAATTTTGGACCCCTAGAGCAAGTATTTTGGGGGGGAGGGGCTAAAATGTCTTTTTTTCCCTTAATTTTCTCACTAGACGCCATTTTTCACCAAATGCTGATAAAAATTTCGAGTTTTTTTAGATCGGTTCTAAAGAGTTCAAAGAACAAAACCAATTTAGGAAAAAAAATTTGGGCAATTTTTTGGGGGGGTTCTGCCCTTTTAAAAATTTTGAACCGCCATTTTGTAATGAAGGGTCAAAGTAACAATGGAATTTTTCTAGTTAAAACACGCGTAATTTATCCGTGAACATACCATAAAAATTTCAAAAATTTCGGAGTGGTGGAAGTTTGTCAAAAAAAATAAAAACTGACCACCCCTTGCTTTATTAACCATAAGCTGCACCTACAATACATGGGTTCAAGTTATGGATAAACCACCTATTAACCATTGATTTTATAAAATCATTTCATTCTAATGCCAGCAGGAAATATTTATGCAGGGCCTTGACCTCCCGGACCCTTTTCAACCCCCCCCCCCCCCCCTCATCAAAAATGGTTATTTTAATGAAAAATAAAGTCGCCGATATGGGTGTCGTTTTCATATGAATCGAACCTTCTGAAAATGAATGTTCAGTCGAATTCCCATTTGGACCATTTTTTGCCCCCTCCCCTCACGTCATGTTTAAAATGAGTATACGTAAGCATTTTACACACATACTTAGTCATTATGTTTCGTAGTTTTGTGAATTATTTTCGCATTAGGTATAACTTCGATGGAAAATAGTCAAAATACATATGAATTCACAGTCGAATTTCCATTTGAACAATTTTTTCTCCCCCTCCTCTCTTTGCGTCGTGATTAATATGAGGATAGGTAAGCATTTTGCACACATATCTATTCATTATGAGTCGTACAGTTTTGTGAATTATTTTCACATTAATAATTTCGATGGAAAATAGTAAAAATAAAAACGAATTTGCAGTCGAATTCCCATTTGAACCATTTTTTTTATCTGCCCCCCCCCCAACCAGAAAAGTTATTTAGATGAAAAATAAATTCGCCGATAATGTTGTCGTTTTTATATGAATCGAACCTTCTGATAACGAATTCGCATTCGAATTCCCATTTGAACTATTTTTGGGCCCCTCTCCCCCCTCCCACCCAAATGGTTATTTCTGATGAAAAATACAGGTGCTGGGGGCAGTGGATGGGGTCAAATCAAAAATCTGACATCATATTCGTGTTCAGCGTCACCAAAAATATACGATTCGATGTACCACATGCTTCAGATTTTCTTTCGAAAGTTTAGCCCAAAATTAGGGGGTGGGGGAAGATTCATCCCCAATGTGTTACACACACGGATCGAAGCGACTTGTCCAATCAAAAATCTGACGTCATATTCGTATTCAGCGTCACAAAAAACATACTATTTCATGTGTCGCACTAACAAAACACTTTTTTGAACTTTTACCCCCTTTGGGGAGGTACTGGGGGCCGTGGATGGGGTCCAATCGAAAATCTGATGTCATATTCGTATTCAGCGTCACCAAAAACATTCAATTCGGTAATATATCACATGCCCCAGATTTTCTCTCGAAAGTTTCGCCTAAAATTGGGGGTGGGGAAAAATTCCCCCCCATGGTGTTACACGCAGATCGCGGTGACTTGTCCACCATAAGGCGTCATATATCGATGGTAGATCGTGACCAAAAAATTAGCTGCTGAAGCGAACAGGGTGCCGAATGATTTCAATTTTTATATTTTTTCAGTGTATTTTTGCGATTTTTCGATATTCAAACCCCCATAAGTTTCCCCCTCGTGAACTTCAGCAGCGAAAATTTTGGCTCATATTACATTTTTTGATGCTCTATCCGCCTGTGAAAAAATTATTTCGATCGGCGTGTCACACCTTGGGTAGTTCCCTTGTCAGTATGTGTGTAAAATGCTTACGTATACTCATTTTAAACATGACGTGAGGGGAGGGGGCAAAAAATGGTCCAAATGGGAATTCGACTGAAAATTCATTTTCAGAAGGTTCGATTCATATGAAAACGACACCCATATCGGCGACTTTATTTTTCATTAAAATAACCATTTTTGATGAGGGGGGGGGGGGTTGAAAAGGGTCCGGGAGGTCAAGGCCCTGCATAAATATTTCCTGCTGGCATTAGAATGAAATGATTTTATAAAATCAATGGTTAATAGGTGGTTTATCCATAACTTGAACCCATGTATTGTAGGTGCAGCTTATGGTT